>NC_091285.1:147648087-147949719 GCF_032444005.1 Ranitomeya imitator | reverse complement strand
GCACAGAAACGCTGCGGTTTGTTTTAATAAATAATAATAATCTTTATTTGTATATAGCGCTAACATATTCCGCAGCGCTTTACAGTTTGCACACATTATCGTTTTGCGCAGCATGTCAATTCTTTGTGCGGATTCCGCAGTGTTTTACATCTATTCCTTTAAAGGAATCCGCAGGCGTAAAAACGCAGGCGAAATCCGCACAAAATCTGCACAGAATCCGCGGAAAGATCTGCAATGGAATCCGAAACGTGTGCACACACCCTCAGAATCAGTGGGATCCGTTGAAGCGTTAGAGTTATTACCTCAAAGTGACACTGGTCAGAACTGTATAATTTGGACTGGTCATGAAGGTGAAAATAGGCTTGGGGGTAAAGGAGTTACAGAAGCAAACCCATCAAAATTTGTATCCTCTAAAATATATTGCAATATCATACTATATAGCACTCTGTACTTACAATTGCTTATTTTGACTTTCTAGCCAGTTAGTTAATTCCACTGTTTTCCAGTTGTTCTATGACATCACATGATTAAAAACGGACTAGCTGAATACTTAATATATAAATAAATATTATATAAATAATATTATATAAATAAATTATATAATATTATATAAATAAAAATTATAATTATTATTATTATTATATTATTACTTTCTAAGTACTATGTAGAAACAGGATGATAATTTTCACTGCACAAGTCAGCAGTCACTTCAAAGGTTTATGACGGGGAGGAGTGGAACAATTGGGTCACAAGTTGAAGAGGGGAATGAATCATGCAGGGACAAGAAAATTCCTGTTTATACAGCAGAAAAAAAAAAAGAGACTAAACTGGGTAGAAAGGCGAAATGAGCAATTGTAAGTACACAGTGCTGTATAATACGATGACTGCAACATGTTAAAAAGTTAAAACCTTTGATGAGAATGCTTCTTTAAGTGCTCTGTCAAGACTAGGGCACCCAATAGCTTACTTGCATATGACTGAAAATGCTAATTTCTCTGGAATACAGCAACAGATCAAAGATATAAAGGTGTCCATGGATTTACATTTGACATTTCTGCATGCAGATGAGCTTACTGACAGATTCCCTTTAAATTACGGCACACAAAAGCCTCAGATTCAAACAGATACCAACCCACTGAGTCCCTTGCAGTTACGATGAACCTGTAAATTGCCGTGCAATAAATGGCGCTATAATAATAAATAGTAATAATAACAACAACCACCTTTAAAAGATACACATGCACATTATAAACACAAAGGTCTTGTATAAAAAGAAAAAAAAAACAAAACTTACATTGGAAGCATGGGTGGACAAGCAATAATTAGCCATAATTATTCCCTGCTTATAATTACATATTGTCACGTCTACTGCAAACACATGTTTATTATAGCCATCATACACGGAATATGTACATTAAAACACACACAGCTGTTATATGAAAGGAGCCATATTGAAAGCAGAAACTGCCTCATCTGATAGCATCGTCAGCTGTCATTTGGAAGCCAGAGGACTGGCTGGTAACATTTCCTAGCCAGAGAGCAAGCCAAGATCTGGTTGCAACAGTGGCGTAGGAAGGGGGGTGCGGGGGGGGCGGTCCGCCCCGGGCGGCACAATGCTGGGGGCGGCCGGCGCTGCAGAAGAAGATTAAAAAAAAAAAAAAAAAAAAAAGACGCCCCTTTAAATGTTCGGGCGGCGCCGTCCGCCGCCACGACCAGGGCCATCTCCCCCCACCCCCGGGTCCCGCCCCCGCCCCCGCCCCCCGCTCTATACTCACCTCTCCTGGTTCCTGCGGCGCCGGCAGCTGCAGCCTCCTCTGACTCTGCGACGTCTCAGAGCAGAGGGCGCGATGACGTCACTACTGTGCGCGCCGCTCTGCCTCTCTGTCCTGAGCGTCGCAGAGCCGGAGAGACGCTGACTGCACCGGACCTGCGCTGGGAACGGGAGAGGTGAGGATTTTACTTTTTTTTTTTTCTTTATTTCTGACTGTCTGGGGCTGGGGCAATGCTGGACACACTGGGGCAATACTGGAGACCATGGGGCAGATTGCTGGACACACTGGGGCAATGCTGGAGACCATGGGGCAGAATGCTGGACACACTGGGGCAATACAGGAGACCATGGGGCAGATTGCTGGACACACTGAGGCAATACAGGAGACTATGGGGCAGATTGCTGGACACACTGGGGCAATACAGGAGACCATGGGGCAGATTGCTGGACACACTGGGGCAATACAGGAGACCATGGGGCAGATTGCTGGACACACTGGGGCAATACAGGAGACTATGGGGCAGATTGCTGGACACACTGGGGCAATACTGGAGACCATGGGGCAGAATGCTGGACACACTGGGGCAATACTGGAGACCATGGGGCAGAATGCTGGACACACTGGAGCAATACTGGAGACCATGGGGCAGAATGCTGGACACACTGGGGCAATACTGGAGACCATGGGGCAGATTGCTGGACACACCGGGGCAATACTGGAGACCATGGGGCAGAATGCTGGACACACTGGGGCAATACAGGAGACCATGGGGCAGATTGCTGGACACACTGGGGCAATACTGGAGACCATGGGGCAGAATGCTGGACACACTGGGGCAATACTGGAGACCATGGGGCAGAATGCTGGACACACTGGGGCAATACTGGAGACCATGGGGCAGAATGCTGGACACACTGGGGCAGTACAGGAGACTATGGGGCAGAATGCTGGACACTCTGAATACTGGAGACCATGGGGCAGATCTCAGGACACATTGAGGCAATGCTGGAGACCCTGGGGCAGACTTCTGGACATACTGGGGCAATACTGGAGACCATGGGGCAGATTGCTGGACACACCGGGGCAATACTGGAGACCATGGGGCAGAATGCTGGACACACTGGGGCAATACAGGAGACCATGGGGCAGATTGCTGGACACACTGGGGCAATACTGGAGACCATGGGGCAGAATGCTGGACACACTGGGGCAGTACAGGAGACTATGGGGCAGAATGCTGGACACACTGGGGCAATACTGGAGACCCTGGGGCAGATTGCTGGACACACTGGGGCAATACTGGAGACCCTGGGGCAGATTTCTGGACACATTGAGGCAATGCTGGAGACCCTGGGGCAGACTTCTGGACACACTGGGGCAATGCTGGACACTGGGGCAGATTGCTGGACACACTGGGGGTAATATACTGGACACACTGGGGCAATGCTGGACACTGGGGCAGACTGCTGGACACACTGGGGAAAGGCTGGACACTGGGGCAGATTGCTGGACACACTGAGGGCAGATTGCTGGACACACTGGGGGTAATATGCTGGACATACTGGGGCAGATTGCTGGACACACTGGGGGTAATATGCTGGACACACTGGGGCAGATTGCTGGACAACATGGGGGTAATATGCTGGACACACTGGGGCAGATTGCTGGACAACATGGGGGTAATATGCTGGACACACTGGGGGCAGGACTTGAGGCATGGGCAGAATGTAGATACGGGGCATGATTGGAGACACGGGGCAGGATTGGATCATGGGGCAGGACGGATACGATGGAGGCTGGTGGGGCAGGATGGGGAGATCATATGGGGTAGAATGGCTACTCATGAGGGCAGGATACGACAACATATGGCTGGAGCCAGGAATGAGATAAACGGGGCCAGGGTGGGGAATATTATTACCATAGGGGATAATTAAGGGATATTGTTACTGCAGTGATGTATTTATTTTATTTTTTGAGTATACTGTTTTAAATGGGGGGGCGGTCCTGTTACTGTGCAGAGTGACACTATATCACCTTTTTTTCTTCATGTGGTGTAATGTAGAAGTTGTGAAAAATTAAGTAATGTGTTCTGCAAGCGGAGCTCGAGATAACTGTGTTATTTCCTGCAGAAACGAGTCCTGGCTGGAAGGAATGATGGCGGTCTGTGCTGGATAAAAGATGAAGGACTTCACCTAGAGACGTCACTGGTGAGTCAGTGTTACCTATACACTGACACTATACACTGTATACTATATAGAGGTCCTGTGTATAATGTCACCAGTGATCTCTGTATTACCTCTACACAGACACTGCATACTAAGTACAGATCTCCTGTGAATACTGGCACTTATGGTGATAGTATTGTGGTTTTTTTTTTTATTACTGATCAGTATTGTAGTATTCAGTCACTATGTGGTGGTAATATGTGGTCTGGAAATGGTGCGGTGGTATTTGTCCCTTGTATGTAGTATTATTCGGTCACTATGTGGCCTGGTCATGGTGTGGTGGTATTAAGTCACAGGTGTGGCATGTGGGGGTGACACCATTAGGCCCAGTTTCAGTTCTACAAAACAGGAAAACCATTTTTGGTAACCTTTGTGTGTATTGAGCTGGGGGGGGGGGGGGGGGGGGGCGCCAAACTCGGGAACAGCCCCGGGCGGCAAAAGCTCTAGCTACGCCTCTGGGTTGCAAATAACATTGGGACAAAAGAGCCTTTGTGATCTTACCTTAAATAAATTATACAAGAGGTGCAGAGTTAAATTACCGAGCAAAGTCAGCATAGCAGGAACACGGAAATGCCCAGTGACGCTTGTTTCAGAACGGATATAGAAGACATTGGAATTTGGTTTTCCTGGTTTGAAAATTGTGGAAACCATTTATTAAAGGCTGACTGTAGCTTTAAGGAACTTTTCAGAATAAGCCGTTCTGTATGTACATCAGCAATAACAGAATAACACTATTTTTGGCCATTATTTGACTGATATCTTGCATTTTCACCAGTTTAGCCCTTCGCATGATCAATCTCAGTCTTTCCTCACTCTGAGCCTCATCTCTCCAAAGATAACACAAAACAGAGAGCGCTGGTCCATATTTCTGAGTTCCATTTTTAGACATAACCCTGGCAATTGCTTTGTAAGACTTATAGCAAGAGTGTTTGTGTTCAGGAATCTGATACCCCCATTAAATATACAGTGGCTTGTGAAGGTATACACCCCTGCCCCCTTGGCATGATTCGTGTTTTTCTACCTCACAACCTGGAATTTCAATGAGTTTTTTTTTTTTTGATAATTTGCTTCAGTTCATAAAAAAGGACATTCCTACAACTATGAATACAACTAAATAACTGAAAACTTCAGTGTGCTTAACTATTCACCCCCCTAAAAGTCGCTACTTTGTAGAGCCTCCTTTAGTGACAATTACAGCTGCAAGTCGCTTTGGATAAGTTTCTAGGAACTTTCCACTGGAATTTTTGCCCATTCCTCAAGGCAAAACTGCTCCAGCTCCTTCAGGTTAGAGGATTTCCTCTGGTGAACAGCAATCTTCATGTCTGACCACAGATTCTCTATTGGATTAAGGCCAGGGCGTTGACCAGGCCACTCCAAAACATTTACACATTTCCCCTTAACCCCTTAGCGACCGCCGATACGCCTTTTAACGGCGGCCGCTAAGGGTACTTAAACCACAGCGCCGTTAATTAACGGCGCTGTGGAAAAAGTCCATAGCGCCCCCCAGAGGCCGATTTTCTCCGGGGTCTCGGCTGCCGAGGGTAGCCGAGACCCCAGAGAACATGATTCGGGGTTTTTTTAACCCACCCCGCATTTGCGATCGCCGGTAATTAACCGTTTACCGGCGATCGCAAAAAAAAAAAAAAAAGCGATCTCTTTTTAATTTCACTGTCCTCCGATGTGATCGCACATCGGAGGACAGAGAAAAGGGGTTCCAGGTGGCCCCCCAATACTCACCTAGCTCCCCCGATGCTCCTCGTGTCTCCCGGTGGGCGCCGCCATCTTCAAAATGGCGGGCGCATGCGCAGTGCGCCCGCCGGCCGGCACCGGGAGAATCTTTGGGGTCTCGGCTGCCGGGGGTAGCCGAGACCCCAAAGAGCACGATCGGGGTCGGTATTACCGACCCCTGTTTTGCGATCGCCGGTAATTAACTGTTTACCGGCGACCGCAAAAAAAAAAAAAAAAAAAAAAAAAAGTAAAGTTTAATTCTCTGTCCTCTGATGTGATCGCACATCAGAGGACAGAGAAATACGGGGATTCGGGGACCCTAGCATACTCACCTAGGTCCCTGGATCCTCTTGCTGCTCCTCCTGGCCGCCGGCAGCAGAACATGGTGGACGCATGCCCAGTGCGCCCGCCATCTGTCTCCATCTGCCGGCCGGCAGGAGAACAGCAGTTGGGGCTAAAATTAGGGGTAGGGTTAGGGGTAGGGTTAGAGGTAGGGTTAGGGGTAGGGTTAGGGGTAGGGTTAGGGTTAGGGGTAGGGTTAGGGGAAGGGTTAGGAGTAGGGTTAGGGTTAGGGGTAGGGTTAGGGGTAGGGTTAGGGCTAGGGTTGGGGCTAAATTTAGGGTTGGGGCTAAATTTAGGGTTAGGGTTGGGGCTAAACTTAGGGTTAGGCTTCTTTCACACTTACGTCGGTACGGGGCCGTCGCAATGCGTCGGCCCGACATACCGACGCACGTTGTGAAAATTGTGCACAACGTGGGCAGCAGCTGTAGTTTTTCAACACATCCGCTGCCCAATCTATGTCCTGGGGAGGAGGGGGCGGAGTTACGGCCACGCATGCGCGGTCAGAAATGGCGGATGCGACGTACAAAAAACGTTTCATTGAACGTTTTTTTGTGCCGACGGTCCGCCAAAACACAACTGATCCAGTGCACGACGGACGCGACGTGTGGCCATCCGTCACGATCCGTCGGCAATACAAGTCTATGGGCAAAAAACGCATCCTGCGGGCACATTTGCAGGATCCGTTTCTTGTCCAAAACGACGGATTGCGACGGAATGCCAAACGACGCAAGTGTGAAAGTAGCCTTAGGGTTAGGGTTGGGGCTAAAGTTAGGCCTAGGGTTGGGGCTAAAGTTAGGGTTAGAGCTGGGATTAGGGTTAGGGTTTGGATTAGGGTTGGTATTAGGGTTAGGGTTGGCATTAGGGTTACGCTTGGGATTAGGGTTAGGTTTGGGATTAGGGTTAAGGTTAGGGTTGTGATTAGGGGTGTATTGGGATTAGGGTTAGGTTTGAGGTTAGGGTTGAGATTAGGATTAGGGGCGTGTTGGATTTAGGGTTTTGATTAGGGTTATGGTTAGGGTTGACATTAGGGTTGTTTTGGGGTAAGGGTTGTGATTATGGTTAGGGTTAGTGATTAGGATTATGGATGAGGTTGGGATTAGGGTTAGGGGTGTGTTGAGGTTAGGGTTGGAGCTAGAATTGGGGGGTTTCCACTGTTTAGGTACATCAGGGGGTCTCCAAACACGACAGCCAATTTTGCGCTCAAAAAGTCAAATGGTGCTCCCTCCCTTCTGAGCTCTGCCGTGCGCCCAAACAGTGGTTTACCCCCACATATGGCGCATCAGCGTACTCGGGATAAATTGGACAACAACTATTGCAGTCCAATTTCTCCTGTTACCCTTGTGAAAATAAAAACTTGGGGGCTACAATATCTTTTTTGTGGAAAATAAAATATTTTTTATTTTCACGACTCTGCATTCTAAACTTCTGTGAAGCACTTGGGCATTCAAAGTTCTCACCACACATCTAGATAAGTTCCTTGGGGGGTCTAGTTTCCAAAATGGGGTCACTTGTGGAGGGTTTCTACTGGTTAGGTACATCAGGGGCTCTGCAAACGCAACATAATACCCGCAGACCATTCTATCAAAGTCTGCATTCCAAAACGGCGCTCCTTCCTTCCGAGCTCTGCCGTGCGCCCAAACAGTGGTTTACCCCCACATATGGGGTACCAGCATACTCAGGACAAATTGGACAACAACTTTTGGGGTCCAATTTCTCTTGTTACCCTTGTGAAAATAAAAATTTGGTGGCTAAAAAATCTTTTTTGTGGAAAAAAAAATATTTTTTATTTTCACGGCTCTGCATTATAAACTTCTGTGAAGCACTTGGGCATTCAAGGTTCTCACCACACATCTAGATAAGTTCCATGGGGGGTCTAGTTTCCAAAATGGGGTCACTTGTGGGGGATTTCTACTGTTTAGGCACATCAGGGGCTCTCCAAACGCGACATGGCGTCCGATCTCAATTCCAGCCAATTCTACATTGAAAAAGTAAAACGGCACTCTTTCTCTTCCAAGCTCTGCGGTGCGCCCAAACAGTGGTTTACCCCCACATATTGGGTATCGACGTACTCAGGAGAAATTGCACAACAACTTTTGTGGTCTAATTTCTCCTGTTACCCTTGTGAAAATAAGAATTTGTGGGCGAAAAGATCATTTTTGTGTAAACAAAAGCGATTTTTTATTTTCACGGCTCTACGTTATAAACTTCTGTGAAGCACTTGGGGGTTCAAAGTGCTCACCACACATCTAGATAAGTTCCTTAAGGGGTCTAGTTTCCAAAATGGTGTCACTTGTGGGGAGTTTCCACTGTTTAGGTACATCAGGGGCTCTCTAAATGTGACATGGTGTCCGATCTCAATTCCAGCCAATTCTGCATTGAAAAAGTCAAACGGCGCTCCTTCACTTCTAAGTTCTGCGGTGCGCCCTAACAGTGGTTTACCCCCACATATGGGGTATTGGCGTATTCAGGAGAAATTGCCTAACAAAATTTATGGTTACATTTCTGTTTTTACACTTGTGAAAATAAAAAAAATGGTTCTGAATTAAGATGTTTGCAAAAAAAAGTTAAATGTTCATTTTTTCCTTCCACATTGTTTCAGTTCCTGTGAAGCACGTAAAGGGTTAATAAACTTCTTGAATGTGGTTTTGAGAACCTTGAGGGGTGTAGTTTTTAGAATGGTGTCACACTTCATTATTTTCTATCATATAGACCCCTCAAAATGACTTCAAATGTGATGTGGTCCCTAAAAAAAAATGGTGTTGTAAAAATGAGAAATTGCTGGTCAACTTTTAACCCTTATAACTCCCTAACAAAAAAAAATTTTGTTTCCAAAATTGTGCTGATGTAAAGTAGACATGTGGGAAATGTTATTTATTAACTATTTTTCATGACATATCTCTCTGATTTAAGGGCATAAAATTACAAAGTTTGAAAATTGCAAAATTTTAAAAATTTTCGCCATATTTCCGTTTTTTTCATAAATAATCGCAAGTAATATCGAAGAAATGTTACCACTATCATGAAGTACAATATGTCATGAAAAAACAATCTCAGAATCAGCGGGATCCGTTGAAGCGTTCCAGAGTTATAACCTCATAAAGTGACAGTGGTCAGAATTGCAAAAATTGGCCTGGTCATTAAGTACCAAATTGGCTCTGTCACTAAGGGGTTAAACCACTCGTGTGTAATCCTTGTTTTGATTTACACAAAATTATAGTAACACTTAACACTTTAACCCCTACACGACATGACGTACATTCACATCATATGTCGTAACCCTGAATTTGATGCGGGCTAGAACTCAGAGTCTGCATCTTTCACGGCAGATGATGGCTCATTTAAATCAGCAATCATGTGCGTCTAACAACCTGTTAAATGCTGCGGTCAATCACTGACAGCGTCATTTAACACGCCGGCATGTGGGCGCATGAATCCAAGCTCCCACTGGCACATCCGTGACGTGTTTATTGACACTAATGGATTGCTATGACTGCTGGGAGTCTGCTGAAGACCCCTTTACCTGTTATTATGATACTCCTGTGACAGCCAGCTATGAGGCCTTCACAGGAGATGTTGGTTTTCTCTATTCATAGCAGTGCTTATATATATTATATATATATATATATATATATATATATATATATATATATATATATATATATATATATATATATATATATATATATATGTTTTTAAAAATATTTAACCACACGTAACATTTTTAACCACAAAGGTTAAAATCACTCCCCTTTTGCCCAATTAAAAATGGAACAATTTAAAACATACACATATTTGGTATCGCTGTGTTCGTAGAAGTCCGATAAAATAAAATAAATTCATCCAAATCGGTAAACGACGTAACAAGAAAAAAGCAGAATAAAGTTTTTTGGCTGCCGCAACATTGCAGTAAGATGCAATACCAGGCGATCATACCATTTTGGGGAAGATAATATCTTATGAGTAAAAACGCCCACTCAGGGCACAAAAAATAAACCCTCTCACAGTGCCATATCCCGAAAATTGAAACGTTTCAGGTCTTGAAAAGCGGGGTCCCAGGGTCGATGCTGGCGGGGGACAAGAATGAGGCAAGCTTTCAGGACACAAGATCTCGGCAGAGATCTACGCATGCACTGGGCTTTCACAAAATGTCGGTGCGTCGTTGCACCTCTGAACACTCCTTCCTCCCAGCCTGAGGCCGCAGTATCGCCCCACTCTTGCCTCCACCAGCATAGATCCCGGGACCGCGCTTCAAATTTTTTTTGGAAAAAAAGTGCATCTTATAATCTGAAAAATGTTTACTTTTGTCCCTAATATCCAAGACCTGTAACATTTGAATTTGCACCTGGGATCTGCAGAATCACCCCACCACTGCCTCCGCCATAAGTGACGGGGGCACCCCACTCCAACGCAGTTGCCACCTCCGGTAAGCAATAAGATGTACGGATTTTAAAGAAGCACAATTTTATTAAAAAGAGCTTTTTTTCCTATTTTTTGCTCCAAAATTTGGGGTGCATCCCAGGCTATGTGCCCACGTTGCAGATTCGTGTGCGGATCTTTCTGCACAGTTTTTGAAAAATCCGCAGGTAAAACGCACTGCCTTTCACCTGCGGATTTACTGCATTTTTGTGCAGATTTCACCTACGGTTTTACACCTGCGGATTATTATTGAGGAGCAGGTGTAAAACGCTGCGGAATCCGCACAAAAAATTGACATGCTGCGGAAAATACAACGCAGCGTTTCCGGGCGGTATTTTCCGCACCATGGGCACCACGGATTCGGTTTTCCATAGGTTTACATGGTACTGTAAACCTGATGGAAAACTGCTGCGAATCCGCAGCCGCCAATCCACTGCGGATCCGCAGCCAAATCCGCACCGTGTGCACATAGCCTTATAGTCCGCAAAATTCGGTGAAGCTGTCTACTTCCAGCTTTATTCATGTAGTGTTGACAGGTGTATTAACCCCTTAGTGACAGATGCAATTTGGTACTTAATGACCAAGCCAATTTTTACAATTCGGACCACTGTCAATTTATGAGGTTATAGTTCTAGAACGCTTCAACGGATCCCGCTGATTCTGATGTTTTTTCGTGACATACTGTACTTCATGTTAGCGGTAACATTTCTTAGATATTACTTGCGTTTATTTATGGAAAAAATTGAAATATGGCAAAAAAATTTCAAATTTTGCAATTTTCAAACTTTGAGTTTTTATGCAATTAAATCAGAGACATGTCACACAAAATAGTTAATAAATAACATTTCCCACATGTCTACTTTACATCAGCACAAGTTTGAAAACAAAATTTTTTTTTGTTAGGAAGTTATAAGGGTTAAAAGTTAACCAGCGATTTTTCATTTTCACAACAAAATTTACAAAACCATTTTTTTTAGGGACCATCTCACATTTAGGCTGTACACATACGTTTATGAATTTTCGCGTTTTTTCGCTATAAAAATGCGATAAAACCGCAAAAAAACGCATACATTAAGCATCCTATTTTTAGCATGCATTTTGCATTTTTTGTGCACATGCATTTTTTTCTGCGACAGAATCGCATTCCGGAAAAAAAACGCAGCATGCTCATTAAAGTGCGGAATCGTGGCGATTCCGCACACATAGGAATGCATTGATCCATTTACTTCCCGCATGGGGCTATGCCCACCATGCGGGAAGTAAGCGGATCATGTGTGGATGGTACCCAGGGTGGAGGAGAGGAGACTCTCCTCCAGGCCATGTGTACAATATAATTGTTAAAAAAAAGAAATAAAATAAAAAATCTTGATATTTTCACCTTCCTGCGTCCTGCGCAGCTTTCCCGCTCCTCGCGACGCTCCGGTTCCAGTAATGCATTGCAAAAATGACCAGTGATGATGTAGTGATCTTGCGTGATGCTACGTCATCTGGGGTCATTGTCGCGAGGAGCGGGAAAGCTGCGCGGGACGCCGGAAGGTGAGAATATCATGATTTTTTTTTTTTTTTTTTTTTTTAAATTATTTTTAACACTATCTTTTACTATTGATGCTGCATAGGCAGCATCAAAAGTAAAAAAGTTGCTCACGCTTGTTAAACTTTATGTTTGACAAGTGTGACCCACCTGTCAATCAGTTTTCCAAGCGAAGCTACATATCGCTTGGAAAACGCTAGCATTCTGCAAGCTAATTACGCTTGAAAAACACTAGTGTTTAGCGGGAAAACGTATGCCAATTCCGCATGTGATATACCCACAGCAGGAGTTGCAGAATTGCCGCAGAAATTTCCGCGGCAATTCTGCAACGTGTGCACTTAGCCTTAAAGTCACACTGAGGGCTGTACATGACAGAAAATACCCAAAAGTGACACCATTCTAAAAACTACACCCCTCAAGGTGCTCAAAGCCACATTCAAGAAGTTTATTAACCCCTTTACGTGCTTCACAGGAACTAAAGCAATGTGGAAGGAAAAAAATAACATTTAACTTTTTTTTTTTTTTTAACAAACATTTTATTTTCGAACCAATTTTTTTATTTTCACAAGTGTAAAAAGAGAAAATGAACAACAAAATTTGTTGTGCAATTTCTCCTGAATATGCCGATACCCCATAAGTGGGGGTAAACCACTGTTTGGGCGCACGGCAGAGCTTGGAAGAGAAGGAGCGCAGTTTGACATTTTCAATGCAGAATTGGCTGGAATTGGGATCGGACGCCATGTCGCGTTTGGAGAGCCCCTGATGTGCCTAAAAAGTGGAAAACCCCCACAAGTGACACCATTTTGGAAACTAAACACCTTAAGGAACTTATGTAGATGTGTAGTGAGCACTTTTAACCCCTAAGTGCTTCACAGAAGTTTATAGCAGAGCCGTGAAAATAAAAAATCTTATTTTTTCCACAAAAATTTTTTTACACCCCCAAATTTATTTTCACAAGGGTAACAGTTGAAATTAGACCAAGAAAGTTGTTGTGCAATTCGTCCCAAGTACGGTGATACCCCATATGTGGGGGTAAACCACTGTTTCGGCGCACGACAGAGCTCGGACTAGAAGGAGTGCCGTTTTACTTTTTCAATGAAGAATTGGCTGGAATTGAGATCGGAAGCCATGTCGCGTTTGGAGAGCCCCCGATGTGCCTAAACAGGGGAAAACCCCCACAAGTGACACTATTTTGGAAACCAGACCCCTTAATGAACTTTTCTAGATGTGTGGTGACCACTGTGAACCTTCACAGAAGTTTATAACGCAGAGCAGTGAAAATAAAAATCTTTTTTTTTTCCACAAAAATGATTTTTTTAGCCCACAATTTTTATTTCCACAAGGGTAACAGGAGAAATTGGGCCACAATAGATGTTGTCCAGTTTGTCCTGAGTACGCTGATACTCCATATATGGGAGGGGACCACTGTTTGGGCAAACATCGGGGCTCAGAAGGGAAGTAGTGATATTTTAAAATGCAGACTTTGATGGAATGGTCTGCGGGCGTCATGTTGCATTTGCAGAGCCCCTGATGTACCTAAACAGTAGAAACACCCCACAAGTGAGCCCATTTTGGAAACTAGTTCCCCCAAGGATCTTATCTAGATGTGTGGTGAGCACTTTGAACGCCCAAGTGCTTCACAGAAGTTTATGACGTAGAGCCGTGAAAATTTTTTTTTTTTTTTTCCAAAATAATTTTTTTTTAGCCCCCAATTTTTTATTTTCCCAAGGGTAACAGGAGATACTGGACACCAAAAGTTGTTGTCCAATTTGTCCTGAGTACGATGCTGCCCTATATAGGGGGGTAAATGTAAGCCCGCAAGGGCAGGGTCCTCTTCCCTCTGTACCAGTCTGTCATTGTTAGTTTTGTTTACTGTAAGTGATATTTTTATTTTGATGTAACCCCTTCTCATGTACAGCACCATGGAATTAATGGTGCTATATAAATAAACAATAATAAAAATAATAATAAATCACTGTTTGGCAGAGCTCAGAATTGAGGGAGCACCATTTGACTTTTTGAACGCAAAATTGGCTGCAATCAATAGTGGAGCCATGTCACGTTTGGAGACCCCCTGATGTACCTAAACAGTGGAAACCCCCCAATTCTTACTCCAACCCTAACCCAAACACATCCCTAACCTTAATCCCAATCCTAACCCCAACACACCCCTAACCCTATCCATAATCCTAATCACAACCCTAACCCTAATCCCAACCCTATACATAACTCTAATCCCAACCCTAACCCCAACACACCCCTAACCCTAATCCCAACGCTAACCATAACCCTAATTAAAACCCTAAAGAACACAACCCTAACCCTAATCTCGACCCTAACCATAACCCTAACCACAAACCTAACTCTAATCCCAGCCCTAATCCCAATACACCCCTAACCCTAATGCAAAACCTAACCATAACCCTAATCCCAAAACTAACCCTAATCCCAACTCTATCCCTAACTTTAGCCTCAACCCTAACCTTAGCCCAACTGTAACCCTAATTGGAAAATGGAAATAAATAAATGTTATTATTTTTTCCTAACTAAGGGGGTGATGAAGGGTGTTGTGAATTCCGCTCTTGGGCTCCCTCCGGTGGTTGTAAGTGGCACTTTTGTGAGTTCTGCTCTTGGGCTCCCTCCGGTGGTTTTAAGTGGTATGGCTGCTCCTTGGATTTAGCAGTCTGCAGCTGCTTCCACTGATTGTCTTTCTGCTTGGCTATTTATGCCTGGCTCTTCCCTTCAGCCAGTGCCACTTGTCAATGGTTCCTGGTTGGATTCACATCTCTCTTGGATTTCCCTGATATCCTGACCAGTTCAGCAAAGTTAAGTCCTTGCTTGCTCTTTTCTGTCCACAGGTTGTGGACTTATTCGTTCTGTGCTTTCTTTGTTTTGTCCAGCTTGTCAGTATGGATTATTCAGTTAAGCTGGAAGCTCTGGGAAGCAGATTTACCCTCCACACCTTTAGTCAGGTGTGGAGATTTTTGTAAACTCTGTGTGGATTTTTGTAGTTTTTAATACTGACCGCACAGTATTCTATCCTGTCCTATCTATCTAGCTAGACTGGCCTCCTGTGCTACATCCTGGTTTCATTCTGTGTATGTCTTTTCCCTCTCCACTCACAGTCATTACTTGTGGGGGGCTATCTATCCTTTGGGGATTTTCTCTGAGGCAAGATAGTTTTCCTGTTTCTATCTTTAGGGGTAGTTAGTTCTCAGGCTGTGACGAGGTGCCTAGGGAGTGACAGGAGCATCCCACGGCTACTTCTAGTGTTGTGTTGAGCTTAGGGACTGCGGTCAGTACAGGTACCACCTCCTTCAGAGCTCGTCCCATGTTGCTCCTAAACCACCAGTTCATAACAGAAGGGGGGGGGGGTTTATTTACTCTTTTTTTTAGATTTTGATCACTGTGATAGATTCTATCACGGTGACCAAAATGAACCAATAGGAAAAATCTTCCTGCCGGGTGCCGGACAGCAGGTCTCGGCGGGCGCACTGCGCATGCATCTGCCATTTTCTCCAGGAAGAAGCCGGAGGCACGGGGGACTTCAGGGGACCATGGAGGGACTCCGCAGGTACCGGGGGGGGGGGGGGTGATCGGAGGACCGGGGGGGCGGGGGGGAAATCGGGAACTCTTTCTCTCTCCTCTGATGTGCAATCACATCAGAGGAGAAATTAAATGGAACATTTTTTTGCGGCCGCCGTTACACGTTTAGTAACGGCGATTGCAAAACAGTGGTCAATAAAAACCGACCCCAATCATGCTCTTTCAGCCCCGGCAGCCGAGACTCTGAGATCTGCCGACAGATCTGGCGCACTGCCCATGCGACCACCATTTTCTTCCTGGAAGATGGCAGCGCCCATGGGTGGATACAAGAAGGCCAAGGAGAACCGGGAGGTATCGGGGGAGATCAGGGACCCTATTTCTCTGACCTCTGATGTGCGATCACATCGGAGGACAGAGAAATTAAATGGCAAATCGCGCTTTTTTTTTTGCGGTCGCCGATAAACGGTTAATTACCGATGATCGCAACCCGTGGGTCAGTAAAAACTGACCCAAATCATGTTCTCTGGGGTCTACCCCCGGCAGCTAAGACCCCGGAGAAAATCCGACTCTGGGGCGCTATACACTTTTCCCACAGCGTCGTTAATAAACCACAGTGCCGTTAAAGTACCCTTAACTACCGCCATTAAAAGGTGTATCGGCGGTCATTAAGGGGTTAAAGGGACTGGTGAACCTACTGATTTCAGCCTCCTTCTCCTATGAATCCGCTATATTGGAGAAAGATTGGCTTGCACGATCACAGGACACAAGGAGGCGGGAGGTGCTATGGCAACAAAAGTCATTTAGAACTGGGCCAGCATTCACAATGAACTAATATTATACGTTTTCATTTTCAGTTGGGCAACAAGCACATTTTTTCTTGGACAACCCCTTTAACACCTTAATGACCAGAGATATTTTTGGTTTTGCATTTTCATTTTTATTGCTCCCCTTCTTCCCAGAGCCAGAACTTTTTTATTTTACCGTCAATATGGCCAACAACAACATTGGTTTTAACATATCATGTACTGGAAAACGGGAAAAAAATTAAAGGGCCGTGAAATTGCTCAAAAAAAAAAAAAAAAGGGGCAATCCCAATGTTTTCTATTTTTTTATACTATGTTCACTAAATGCTAGAACTAACCTACCATTATGTTTCTCCATGTCATTACGAGTTCATAGACACCAAACATGTCTAGGTTTTTTTTTTATCTAAGTGGTGAAAAAAGTTCCAAACTTTGTTAAAAAAAATAAAATAAGATTGTGCCATTTTCTGGTACCTGTAGCGTCTCCATTTTTTGCGATCTCCAGTTGGGTGAAGGCTTATTTTTTGCGCGTTGAGCTAACGTTTTTAATTATAACATTTTGGTGCAGATACCATATTTTGATCGCCTGTTATTGCAATGTCGTGGCGAGCAAAAAAAAATGTAATTCTGGAGTTTTGACTTTTTATCTCACTACACTATTTAGCGGTCAGGTTAATTTTTTTTTATTGTTAGATCGGGCGATTCTGCAATACCAAGTATGTGCATATTTAATTTTTTTTATGGTTTTATTTTTAATGGGGTGAAAGGGGGCGATTTGAACTTTTATATTTTTTTTTTATTATTTTTAAACATTTTTTTTTTGTTTACTTTTGGCATGCTTCAATAGCCTTCATGGGAGACTAGAAGCTGCCATAATCTGATTGGCTCTGCTACATAGAGGCAACCAGATCGCCTGCATGTAGCATAATTACTCACTTGCTATGAGCGCCGACCACCGGGCGACACTCATAGCAAGCCAGCAGTGACAACCATAGAGGTCTGCAGGAGACCCTCTGGTTGTCATGCCAATCCATCGGTGGCCCGTGATAACCCAGAAGCGCATGTTAACTCTTTTACCCCAGAGGGTGGTTTGCACATTAATGACCGGGCCAATTTGAACAATTCTGACCATTGTCCCTTTTATGAGGTAATAACTCTGGAACGCTTCAATGAATCCCGGTGATTCTGAGATTGTGACATATCGTACTTCATGTAGTGGTAAAATTTCTTCGATATCACGGCTTCTGGAATGCTGCGATTGTGTTACATTGCAGCATTTCGGGGGTTAAAGTGCCAGGAGTGGTCTGTGACTGCTCCTGGCACCTAGAGCCGGGTGTCAGCTGATCGCGGGCGATCGCGATCACATAATGATCAGTCTCTTGTCAAATAGGCCTAGGGCACTTCTACGGATCATTACGTCCATAGTCAGATCGGTGTTAAATGCCGTTTGACAGTGGCATTTGACGGGTTGATAGCCGCAGGTGGATAGCGATTCCACCCGCGGCTGTTCAAGGCACATGTCAGCTGTTCAAAACAGCTGAGATGTGCTGGGAAAGATGTGGGCTCACCACCGAAGCCCACATCAAAGGGAGGGTGTCCAAAATCAGCGCACTATTATGCCCGATGTCAGAAGGGGGTAAATAGCTTCATCTTCCATTTATCATTTCAGTATGAAACCATAACAGCTATCTTTACAGTCAGTGTCAGACTGGGGTGTCTGGGGCCAACAGGGGAAATTCACTCTAGGAGCCCACCCTACAGCTATATGCAAATACCTGTTAGCCGTTATCACCATTATAGTGGAGCATGTAAAACACAGGCGGCTATTACACATCTACTGTGCGCCACCATAACTGAGATGTTACAACCGATCCACAGGTTATGTAGATGGTAACTTATTGATCGGTGCAATCCGACCATTGGAAACTGCATCGGAAGAATTGCAAAGTTTTATCCCCTGAATAAATGGAGCTGCAGACAGACATTCCACTTGCTTCTCCATTTATTCTCTATGGGGTGTCCAGAATAAAACAAGTGCAGCCACTAAAGGAATGAATGAATCAGTGATCATGTCACATATGCCGCTGCCGTCTAATGGGGATAAGAGCTCAACATTCTGCTGATCGGTGCAGGTCCCAGCAGCCAGATCCCCACCAATCAATACGTTATCACTTATCTCGTGGAGAGGTGATTACTTGATTTCACCGGAAAACCCCTGTAAAGGTACCGTCACATTAAGCGACGCTGCAGCGATCTAGACAACGATCCCGATCGTTGCAGCGTCGCTGTGTGGTCGCTGGAGAGCTGTCACACAGACAGCTCTCCAGCGAACAACGATGCCGAAGTCCCCTGGTAACCAGGGTAAACATCGGGTTACTAAGCGCAGGGCTGCGCTTAGTAACCCGATGTTTACCCTGGTTACCAGCGTAAACGTAAAAAAAAAAGAAAAACTACAAACTTACATTCCGGCGTCTGTCCTCTCCGGCGCTGTGCTTCTCTGCACTAAGCGCCGGCCGAAAAGCAGAGCACAGCGGTGACGTCACTGCTTTGCTTTCCGGCCGCTGCGCTTACACAGTGCAGAGAAGCAGAGCGCCGGAGAGGACAGACGCCGGAATGTAAGTATGTAGTGTTTTTTTTTTTTTTACATTTACACTGGTAACCAGGGTAAACATCAGGTTACTAAGCGCGGCCCTGCGCTTAGTAACCCGATGTTTACCCTGGTTACCAGTGAAGACATCGCTGAATCGGCGTCACACACGCCGATTCAGCGATGTCTGCGGGAGGTCCAGCGACAAAATAAAGTTCTGGACTTTCTGCGCCGACCAACGATGGCACAGCAGGATCCTGATCGCTGCTGCCTGTCAAACTGAATGATATCGCTAGCCAGGACGCTGCAACGTCACGGATCGCTAGCGATATCGTTCAGTGTGACGGTACCTTAAGTGAATCTTGTTCCACGTATTTAATCACTATTGGAAATAAAGAATCTTCAAATTATTATCAGAGAAAACAAGTGACGGCCATACACAACACAATCTAATATACTGAGACCAATAATACCCCATACCAGGAAGTAATACCACAAAACCATGAACAGATCACATAGTGACCGAATAATACCAAATAAAGGGATAAATACCGCCACACTATGACCAGTCCACATATTACCACTAGTGACTGAATACTACAAAACTGATTATTAAAAAAAAAACAAAAAAACACACAATACTAACAACACATATTAAAAACGGTTACATTATACCCAGGAGCTCGGTATATAGTATACAGGTATTATAGTGACTCACCAATGACATTATACACATGAGCCCTGCATATAATATATAGTGTAAGACTATGCTCACAAGAGGCATTTTTGCTGCATTTTATTCTGCAGAATAACATGCTCTCTTGGCAGTAAAAAAGCTGCAGAAAAAAAGCAGGTTTTGCTTGGTGTTTTTTGCTGCCTTTTTTGTCATGTTACATTTTTCTCTTGTGCATGCTGATAAAGTTTAGCACACAAAAAAACCTGTCTTGTCCTACTTCATAAGGTTATGGCACAAAATATGCGCAAAACCCGATAAAAGCGTTTTTTTTTTTTTTTTTCACCATTCATTGCTTTTAATGGGTGAAAAACGCTGAAAGAAGTGGCATGCTGAAATTTGCAAAAAAAAAAACAAGCAAAGCACAAAATACTGAGGACAAAATCAAGCCGTTAACATGAGATTTCTGAAGTCTCAGACTTTGTTGGTACAGTAAAACGCAGCTGTAAATTTGCATAAAAAAAAATGTATGAATATATCCTAAGTGTAGAGTTAACACACTGACTTACCAGTGATTCTTCTTCCATGTCCATAATCACCAGCCTTCATGCCCACAGGGCCCCAGCCTTCATCTCCATGGCTCCTTTGTCCCCTCTTGTCCGGGTCCCATGCCTGGGTATATGGCCATAATGTCCCTGCCGCCTGCCCCCTTGTCCTTGCCCTGAGTCATGCCGTATCCACAGTGCTGCGTCCTCTCCCTTCAGATCTGGAGCGGTTGTGTTAAAATGGCCACCAACCTATCAGAGGCCGGTGGCTAATGAAAGTGACCTCTACTGACATGCGCCGACTGCAAATGGCACACTGACATCAGCCTCTGATAGGTTGGCAGCCATTCTAACTATTGCGGTGCACACTTTCTGCACCGCAATATATTTTTAACTAAATGTGCATCCTCGGATGCACATTCACTTGAAGCCAGCGGACCCCCTCTATGGTGTGCTTGGGGACCCACTGGAGAATCATCTGGTGTTCCAGTGCTCCAGTCCGACCGTGCCTACAGGGTTCAGCCACTTGTTGCTCAAATTTCAGAAATATGATAAACTGAAGCTATAATGGCGTGAGAAATGCCTACATTTTTCTGGGCTTACAGTGGGTATAAAAAGTCTACACAATCATGATGAAATGCCATATTTATGCATTATATATATATATTTTAAAAAAATCATACTAAAAAGAATCATTTTGGAACTTTTTACACCTTTAATATCACCCATAATCTGTACAATTCAAATAGAAAAATAAACTTATATTTTTATTTCTCCAACTGAAAAAATGTAACTAAAATAATGTGGATGCATAAATATGCACAATCTTAAACTAATACTTTATTGAAGTACCTTAGAATTTTTTACAGCATTCATTCTTTTTGGATTTGAGTCTATTAGTATGGTGCATCTAGAATTGGCAAGCTTTGCCCACTCTTCTTTGCAGTAGATCAGTCAGGCTGCGAAGGCATCACCACTCCAGGTCAACAGAAAGTTAATTGGATTCAGGTCGAGCCTCTGGCTGGGCTATTCCAAAACTTTGATCTTCTTGTGTAGCTATTCCTTTATCGATTTGGAGTAACATTTAGAGTATGTGTGGTGCAGGAATGTGAAACTCATTCAGCTTTTTAGAAGAGATCTGAATGCTTGTAAGAAAATTGACTGATTATTGGAACTGTTCATAATTCTCTTAACTTTGACAAAAACTTCAGCTCCAGTTACCAAAAAGACAGTTCCAAAGCATAATACTTACTCCATCATGCTTCACTGTGTGTATGGTGTTTGTTTTGTGACGTGCAGTGTTGACTTTGCGTCAAGCATTTGGAATTATGGCCAAAAAGTTCTACTTTAGTCTCAGCTGACCATACGCTTTCTCACATGCTTATGGCAGGCTTGATGTAGGTTTTGAAAAACATAGCAGGGATTGGATGTTTTCCTTTGTAAGAAAAGACTTCTGTCATGCCAGTCTATCCCTTGGCCAAGACATATGAAGAATATGGGAGATTGCTGTCCCTGCAGCTCCTTTAATGTTGCTATAGGTCTCTTGGCAGTCTCCTGGTCCAATATTCTTATTGTATTTTTCATCAATTTTTGAGGGAAATTCAGTTCTAGGTAATGTCACAGTTGTGCCAAATGTAAGCCACGTCTTGATGACTGTCTTCACAGTGTGACATTGTATATCTAGAGTTGTGCTCAAAAGTTTACATACCCCGGCAGAATTTTTACTTTCTTGAACTTTTTCAGAGAATATGAATGATAAAAACTTTCTCCACTCATGGTTAGTGGTTGGGTGAAGCCATTTATTGTGAAACTACTGTTTCTACTACTTTTCTTTTTAAATCATAATAACAACCCAAAACATCCAAATGACTCTGATCAAAAGTTCACATACCTTGGTAATTTTGGCCTGATTACATGCACAGAATTTGACAAGTGGGTTTGAATGGCTTCTACAGGTAACATCCTCACCTGTGACAAAGGCCAGTAAAATTGTTAGGGATGCACAGAAATACCCACAAATAACATTAGCTAAAATACTGGACTCTGAAAACTAGCGGTGTGGCAGTTTCAAGAAGCACAATAAGAAGTCACTTGAAGAAAACTGGGCTGCATGGTCGAGTCACCGGAAGAAAGCCATTACTGTGCAAATGCAACAAAGCATCTCTCCTACAACATGCACAACTGCACAGAGACAATCCTCAAACCTTCTGATACAGGGTAATTTGGAGTGATGAGACCAAAGTTGAACTTTTTGGCCACAACCATAAACGTTACATTTGGAGAGAGGTCAACAAGGCCTATAATGAAAGGAACACCATTTCTATTGTAAAGCACAGAGGTGGATTGCTGATGTTTTGGAGATGTGTGAGCTACAAAGCACAGGAAACTATTATTATTATTTATTTATATAGCACCATTGATTCCATGGTGCTGTACATGAGAAGGGGTTATATACAAATTACAGATATCACTTACAGTAAGCAAACTAACAATGACAGACTGATATAGAAGGGCGAGGACCCTGCCCTTGCGGGCTTTCATTCTACAGGATGGTGGGGATGGAGACAATAGGTTGATGGTTGTATGAGCACCGGTGTTGGTGAGGCGGTAGCTTCAGTAGTGGCGAGGAGGCAGCGGGGTCAGTGCAGGCTGTAGGCTTTCCTGAAGAGGTGGGTTTTCAGGTTTCGTATGTGGTTCATAGTCGGATGTGTTGGGGCAAAGAATTCCAGAGGATGGGGGATATTCAGGAGAAGTCTTGGAGGTGATAGGGTGAGGAGCGGATAAGTGTGGAGGAGAGAAGGAGGTCTTGGGAGGACCAGAGATTACGTGAGGGAAGATATCGGGAGATTAGTGCAGAGATATATGGAGGAGACAGGTTATGGATGACTTTGTAGGTCAGTATTAATAATTTGAACTGGATACGCTGAGGGAATGGGAGCCAGTGAAGAGATTTGCAGAGAGGGGAAGCGGAGGAGTAGCGAGGAGAGAGATGAATTAGTCGGACAACAGAGTTAACAATGGACTGGAGAGGTGCAAGGATGTTAGCAGGGAGGCCACAGAAAAGGATGTTGCAGTAGTCAAGGCAGGAGATGATGAGGGCATGCACAAGCATTTTAGTAGATTGACGGTTGAGGAAAGGATGGATTCTGGAGATATTTTTGATCTGGAGGCGACAGGAGGTGGAGAGCTTGGATGTGCGGTTTGAAGGACAGGGCAGAGTCAAGGGTTACTCCGAGGCAGCGGACTTCTGGTACTTCTTGGTCACAGTTGAAGGAAAGATGAATGCAGCACGTTATCAGCAAACACTGGAGGCAAATTTGCAATCATTAGCCCGGAAGCTGCGCATGGGACGATCTTGGATGTTCCAACATGACAACAATCCAAAACACAAGGCCAAGTTGTCCTGTCATTGGCTATAGCAGAAGTGAAGGTTCTGGAGAGGCAATCTCAGTCTTCTGACCTCAATATCATTGAGCCACTCTGGGAAGATCTCAAGCGCGCAGTTAATGTTAGACAGCAAAGGAATTTACAGGAACTGGAGGCTTTTTGCCTGAGAAACTAAAGAACCTCATTCACAACTACCACAAAAGACTTCAAGCTGTCATTGATGTTAGAGGGGCAATACACAGTATTACGAAATGGGGTATGTGAACCTTTGATCAGGGTCATTTAGCTTTCTTCTGGCAACTCGACCATGCAGCCCATTTTTCCTCAAGTGCCTCCTTATTGTGCATTTTGAAACAACCACACCGCTAGTTTTCAAAGAGTCCAGTATTTCAGCTGATGTTATTTGTGGGATGTTTTCATGACATCCTGGCCAAATCCCAGTATATCTGGTCATGACGTCACACCAATTGTCACTTGACCAACGAGGTCATGTGCCTGAAGTAAATTCGGCAGTCACATGACATGCCTGACTAAGGGCATACCAGTTCATATCAGTGGGTTACCAATCACCTGACAAGAAAAGGGGCGTGGTCACAGTGTCCACCCCTAAAAAAACACTGCAGATCTGACAAAAAGATAAGCACTGCATCAGCAGTTGTCAGTCTCCATAGGCAGGGAAGAAAAGGGATAGTGTGTCAAGTTCATGAAGTTCATGCTTGTTTTTTAGCTTGTGTTTTGTCTATGTAGTGTCACTATGGTTATGGAGGTTGGACCAGTAGGAGGAATTAGCAGGAGTGGTCTACAACGGATTCACTATAAATAGTAGTTGTTTTGTATTATGTCTATATGTACACATTGTTTTTGGCTTGAAAGAGGCCCTGTGTGACTGCAACGTCCCATGTCTTTTTTTGTGTCTACACTGGTGCCAATAAAACTATTTTGAAGGATACTATCTGGTTCTTCGGATTCTTGGATTTCTCTCAGTTTTTACAACCGAGTGAAGGGTTGTGCCAAAACTGCAAGGGACACTCAGCGGTGCACGGAATACACAGGTGCATCTCACAAAATTAGAATATCATCAAAAAGTTAATTTATTTCAGTTTGTCAATACAAAAAGTGAAACTATATTATATAGAGTCATTACAAACAGTGATCTATTTCAAGTGTTTATTTCTGTTAATGTTGATAATGGCTTACAGCGAATGAAAACTTAAAAGTCATTATCTCAGTAAATTAGAATAATTAACAAAAACACCTGCAAAGGCTTCCCAAGCATTTCAAAAGGCACCTTAGTCTGTTTCAGTAGGCTCCACAATCATGGGGAAGACTGCTGACTTGACATGTCCAGAAGGTGGTCATTGACACTCCACAAGGAGGGTAAACCACAAAAGGTAACTGCTAAAGAAGCTGGCTGTTCACATAGTGCTGCATCCAAGCATATTAATAGAAAGTTGAGAGGAAGAAAAAAAAAAGGTATAAAAAGGTGCCCAAGCAACCGGGATAACCGAAGCCTTGAAATGATTGTTAAGAAAAGGCCATTCAAAAATGTAGGGGAGATTCACATGGAGTGGACTGCTGCTGGAGTCATTGCTTCAAGAGCCACCACACACAGACGTATCCTGGACATGGGCTACAATTGTCACATTGTGTCAACCCACTCATGAAAAATAGACAATGCCAGAGGCGTCTTAGCTGGGCTAAGGAGAACAAGAACTGGACTGTTGCTCAGTGGCACACAGTGTTGTTTTCAGATGAAAGTAAATGTTGCATTTCATTTGGAAATCAAGGTCCCAGAGTCTGGAGGAAGAGTGGAGAGGCCACAATCCAAGCTGCTTGAGGTCTAGTGTGGAGTTTCCAGAATCAGTGATGGTTTGGGGAGCCATGTCATCTGCTGGTGTAGGTCCACTGTGTTTTATCAAGACCAAAGTCAGCGCAGACATCTACCAGGAAATTTTAGCAGTGCCACAAGCTGATCGCCTCCATGCCATATTGATGCAGTAATTGATGCAAAAGGAGCCTCAACCAAGTATTGAGTGCATTTACTGAACATACATTTCAGTAGATCAACATTTCGGATTTTAAAATAATTTTTCAAGCTGGTGTTATAAAGTATTCTAATTTACCGAGATAATGACTTTTGGGTTTTCATTGGCTGTAAGCCATAATCATCAACATTAGCAGAAATAAACATGAAGTAGATCACTCTGTAATAACTCTATATAATATAGGAGTTTCACTTTTTGTATTGAAGAACTGAATTAAATTAACTTTTTGATTATATTCTAATTTTGTGAGAAGCACCTGTACCTTTTCAAATGTAATATTTCAAGTCTATTAGATTTATTAGCAAAGACTTTGCAGAAGTTTTCTAATGACTATAAAATGACTTGCTTGATTCACATATATGGGGTTGTCCATTAATTACATATTGATGATCAATCCTAACGATATGCCATCAATGTCAAATAGGTGGGGTCCAACACCCCCACTGATCAGCTGTTATTAGCTCCAGCGCTGCACCTTGTATAGTGAAACAAGTGAGTAAGTGCTAAGCTGCAGTACCCAGAGTGTCCACTAAACAGTGCACAGAGATGTACTATTCTGGCTTTGTACATTGTTTAAATCTGTAGCCTATAATGAAAGTCTGTTGAGGCGGAGTGGGGAGGTGTTGTGAATTCTGTGGCCAAGCTCCCTCCTGTGGTCGTGAGTGGTACTGCGGCTGGTTCTGTCTATGAGTTTCCTTCGGTGGATGAGAGTGGTACTGCGGCTTCTGAGTTTCCTTCCTCAGGTGATGAGGTTAAGTCATTAGGTGCTGCTCTATTTAACTCCACCTGGTGCTTTGATCCTGGCCTCCAGTCAATGTTCTAGTATTGGTCTTGCTTCCTCCTGGATCGTTCCTGTGGCCTGTCTATCCTGCATAAGCTAAGTTCTGCTTGTGTTATTTTTGTTTGCTATATTTTCTGTCCAGCTTGCTATATTGGTTTTTCTTGCTTGCTGGAAGCTCTGAGACGCAGAGGGAGCACCTCCGTACCGTTAGTCGGTGCGGAGGGTCTTTTTGCCCCTCTGCGTGGTTGTTTGTAGGTTTTTGTGTTGACCGCAAAGCTATCTTTCCTATCCTCGGTCTATTCAGTAAGTCGGGCCTCACTTTGCTAAATCTATTTCATCTCTGTGTTTGTATTTCATCTTTACTCACAGTCATTATATGTGGGGGGCTGCCTTTTCCTTTGGGGAATTTCTCTGAGGCAAGGTAGGCTTATTTTTCTATCTTAAGGGCTAGTTAGTTTCTCAGGCTGTGCCGAGTTGCATAGGGAGCGTTAGGCGCAATCCACGGCTACCTCTAGTGTGGTGTGATAGGATTAGGGATTGCGGTCAGCAGAGTTTCCACGTATCAGAGCTCGTCCTATGTTTTTGGTAAATGTCAGGTCACTTTGTGTGCTCTGAACTTCAAGGTCCATTGTGGTTCTGAATTACCTGTTCATAACAGGGAGGGTAGTCAAGTTAGAAACCCCACTCTGCCAAATAATGATGACTTAGTCAAATGTTAATCAATAAACCAAGGGGCACATAGAATGTTTCCCAAACTTTTAATGTCTCATCGGTGTGGTTCAATACCCAGCATCCCCGCCTATCAGCTGTTGCCAACGGTGGCCAGAACTGCTCAGTTACGGAGTTGCATGGCTCCATCGACTGTATAGTGGCCGTTACTGGGTACTGCACATCTGCCAACTATTCTAATCAATAGGGGGTGGATGTGCAGTACTCGGCCAATATACAGTCGACGAGCTCTGCTATGCAGATCCGTGACTGAGCAGTTCCAGCTGCCACCATTGGAAACAACTGATTGGCGGGGGTACCGGGAGTTGCACCACCACCAATGAGACATCTTGAGGATAGGCCATCAATGGTAACGTACCGGAAAACCAATTTATTTGTACAATCTCTGAGAACTAAATTTAAAGTTAAAGGCAAATGCATATGGACTGCGCTTGTAAGATACATTCTCCAGCAAATCTCAGATGTTTGCTCAGTGACCATGGGACATATCTTATTTTTCTTAGACATATTGTCACAAATATAACAAATTTATTGGTAAAGTTTAATATGTAATCTGAATTCACTAATTCCATATCACAAGACATACAATGTGGCAGCGACTCTCCTGTCCTGTTCCCTTGTCATATACACGTTTAATGACATGAGTCGCAGAAGCACCATAGGTAATACAGCACATCCGGCAATAAACACGTCCCTTAGTCTCATTATTATATACTATGAGTGCACTCCCTGTCACTTGTCCTTTAATGTTCCGCTTCAATCACAGACCATCTCCTCCCTTTTAGTAAAAGAGAAATAGTTATAGAAAAGGATGACGAGGGCTATAAAGAAGATGGGGTCTGTGTTTCATCAATGTTTGCATGTTCTAGAACAAGGAGCCTCATTAATCCTGAGCCATGTACCCCCTACTGAAAGCTAGAACCATACACTTCTGACCCACTCACACACTGGGACCTCCATTGTGCGGGGGGATTGGTGAGGTCTCTAAGGTCAGACCGCCTTGTAGGCATACTTGTACCATTTATTATCTGGATAGGTGATAAATGTTTATGGTACCATCTCTTTAGGCTAAGATTACATTGCAACCTTTTTTGTCAAGGTTTACTAGGGACCGTTCCTATCGGACTAATCTGATCAATTTCTATGAAGAGGTAAGTTTCGGACTGGACCAAGGGAACCCAGTGGACGTAGTGTACAGTATATGGACTTTTCAAAAGCTTTTGATACGGTGCCACACAAAAGGTTGATACATAAAATAAGAATAATGGGGATAGGGGAAAATATGTGTAAGTGGGTTAAGAGCTGGCTTAGGGATAGGAAACAAAGGGTGGTTATTAATGGAGCACACTCGGACTGGGTCGCGGTTAGCAGTGGGCTACCACAGGGGTCAGTATTGGGCCCTCTTTTTAACATTTATTAATTACCTTGTGAGGGGCATTCAGAGCAGAATTTCAATATTTGCAGATGACACTAAACTCTGCAGGGTAATTAATACAGAGGAGGACAATTTTATATTACAGGATGATTTATGTAAGCTAGAAGCTTGGGCTGATGAATGGCAAATGAGCTGTAATGGGGATAAATGTAAGGTCATGCACTTGGGTAGAAGTAATAAGATGTATAATTATGTGCTTAATTCTAAAACTCTGGGCAAAACCGTCAATGAAAAAAACCTGGGAGTATGGGTGGATGACAAACTCATATTCAGTGGCCAGTGTCAGGCAGCTGCTACAAAGGCAAATAAAATAATGGGATGCATTAAAAGAGGCATAGATGCTCATGAGGAGAACATAATTTTACCTCTATACAAGTCACTAGTTTGACCACACTTAGAATACTGTGCACAGTTCTGGTCTCCGGTGTTTAAGAAAGACATAGCTGAACTGGAGCGGGTGCAGAGAAGAGCGACCAAGGTTATTAGAGGACTGGGGGGTCTGCAATACCAAGATAGGTTATTACACTTGGGGCTATTTAGTTTGGAAAAATTAAGGCTAAAAGGGTGATCTTATGTTAATGTATAAATATTTGAATTGACAGTACAAAGACCTTTCTGATCTTTTTAATCATAGACCTGAGACAGGGACAAGGGGGCATCCTCTACGTTTGGAGGAAAAAAGGTTTAACCCCTTAGCGACCGCCGATACGCCTTTTAACGGCGGCCGCTAAGGGTACTTAAACCACAGCGCCGTTAATTAACGGCGCTGTGGAAAAAGTGAATAGCGCCCCCCAGAGTCGGATTTTCTCCGGGGTCTCGGCTGCCGGGGGTAGCCGAGACCCCAGAGAACATGATTCGGGGGGTTTTTAACCGACCCCGCATTTGCGATCGCCGGTAATTAACCGGCGATCGCAAAAAAAAAAAAAAACACAATCTCTTTTTAATTTCTCTGTCCTCCGATGTGATCGCACATCGGAGGACAGAGAAAAGGGGTCCCAGGTAGCCCCCCAATACTCACCTATCTCCCCCGATGCTCCTCGTGTCTCCCGGTGGGCGCCGCCATCTTCAAAATTGCGGGCGCATGCGCAGTGCGCCCGCCGGCATCGGGAGGATCTTTGGGGTCTCAGCTGCCGGGGGTAGCCGAGACCCCAAAGAAAATGATCGGGGTCGATTTTACCGACCCCTGTTTTGCGATCGCCGGTAATTAACTGTTTACCGGCGACCGCAAAAAAAAAAAAAAAGTAAAGTGTAATTCTCTGTCCTCTGATGTGATCGCACATCAGAGGTCAGAGAAATAGGGGGATTCGGGGACCCTAGCATACTCACCTGTGTCCCTGGGTCCTCCTGCTGCTCCTCCTGGCTGCCGGGGAAAAGAAAATGGCGGGCGCATGCGCAGTGCGCCCGCCATCTGTCTCCATCTGCTGGCCGGCAGGAGAACAGCAGTTGGGGCTAAAATTAGGGTTAGGGCTAGGGTTAGGGCTAAATTTAGGGTTAGGGTTGGGGCTAAATTTAGGGTTAGGCTTCTTTCACACTTACGTCGGTACGGGGCCGTCGCAATGCGTCGGCCCGACATACCGATGCACGTTGTGAAAATTGTGCACAACGTGGGCAGCGGATGTATTTTTTCAACACAGCCGCTGCCCAATCTATGTCCTGGGGAGGAGGGGGCGGAGTTACGGCAACGCATGTGCGGTCAGAAATGGCGGATGCAACGTACAAAAAAAGTTTCATTGGATTTTTTTGTGCCGACGGTCCGCCAAAACACAACTGATCCAGTGCACGACGGACGCGACGTGTGGCCATCCGTCACGATCCGTCGGCAATACAAGTCTATGGGCAAAAAACGCATCCTGCGGGCACATTTGCAGGATCCATTTCTTGTCCAAAACTACGGATTGCGATGGATGCCAAACGACGCAAGTGTGAAAGTAGCCTTAGGGCTAGGGTTAGGGTTGGGGCTAAAGTTAGGGCTAGGGTTGGGGTTAGAGTTGGGATTAGGGTTAGGGTTTGGATTAGGGTTGGTATTAGGGTTAGGGTTGGCATTAGGGTTACGCTTGGGATTAGGGTTAGGTTTGGAATTAGGGTTAAGGTTAGGGTTGTGATTAGGGGTGTATTGGGATTAGGGTTAGGTTTGAGGTTAGGGTTGAGATTAGGATTAGGGGTGTGTTGGATTTAGGGTTTTGATTAGGGTTATGGTTAGGGTTGACATTAGGGTTGTTTTGGGGTAAGGGTTGTGATTATCGTTAGAGTTAGTGATTAGGATTATGGATCAGGTTGGGATTAGGGTTAGGGGTGTGTTGGAGTTGGGTTGGAGCTAGAATTGGGGGGTTTCCACTGTTTAGGTACATCAGGGGGTCTCCAAACACGACAGCCAATTTTGCGCTCAAAAAGTCAAATGGTGCTCCCTCCCTTCTGAGCTCTGCCGTGCGCCCAAACAGTGGGTTACCCCCACATATGGGGCATCAGCGTACTCGGGATAAATTGGTCAACAACTTTAGTTCTGTGAAGCACTTGGGCATTCAAAGTTCTCACCACACATCTATATAAGTTCCTTGGGGGGTCTAGTTTCCAAAACGGGGTCACTTGTGGGGGGTTACTACTGTTTAGGTACATCAGGGGCTCTGCAAATGCAACATAACGCCCACAGACCATTCTATGAAAGTCTGCATTCCAAAACGGCGCTCCTTCCCTTCCGAGCTCTGCCGTGCGCCTAAACAGTGGTTTACCCCCACATATGGGGTACCAGCATACTCAGGAGAAATTGCACAACAACTTTTGTGGTCTAATTTCTCCTGTTACCCTTGTGAAAATTAAAATTTGTGGGCAAAAAGATCATTTTTGTAGAAAAAATGCGATTTTTTTTTTCAGGGCTCTACGTTATAAACTTCTGTGAAGCACATGGGGGTTCAAAGTGCTCACCACACATCTAGATAAGTTCCTTAAGGGGTCTAGTTTCCAAAATGGTGTCACTTGTGGGGGGTTTCCACTGTTTAGGCACATCAGGGGCTCTCTAAACGTGACATGGCGTGCCATCTCAAATCCAGCCAATTCTGCATTGAAAAAGTCAAACGGCGCTCCTTCACTTCTAAGTTCTGCGGTGCGTCCAAAAAGTGGTTTACCCCCACATATGGGGTATTGGCGTATTCAGGAGAAATTGCCTAACAAAATTTATGGTTACATTTCTGTTTTTACACTTGTGAAAATAAAAAAAATGGTTCTGAATTAAGAGGTTTGCAAAAAAAAGTTAAATGCTCATTTTTTCCTTCCACATTGTTTCAGTTCCTGTGAAGCACGTAAAGGGTTAATAAACTTCTTGAATGTGGTTTTGAGAACCTTGAGGGGTGTAGTTTTTAGAACGGTGTCATACTTTGTTATTTTCTATCATATAGACCCCTCAAAATGACTTTAAATGTGATGTGGTCCCTAAAAAAAAATGGTGTTGTAAAAATGAGAAATTGTTGGTCAACTTTTAACCCTTATAACTCCCTAACAAAAAAAAATTTTGCTTCCAAAATTGTGCTGATGTAAAGTAGACATGTGGGAAATGTTATTTATTAACTATTTTTCGTGACATATCTCTCTGATTTAAGGGCATAAAAATACAAAGTTTGAAAATTGCAAAATTTTAAAAATTTTCGCCATATTTCCGTTTTTTTCATAAATAATCGCAAGTAATATCGAAGAAATGTTACCACTATCATGAAGTACAATATGTCATGAAAAAACAATCTCAGAATCAGCGGGATCCGTTGAAGCGTTCCAGAGTTATAACCTCATAAAGTGACAGTGGTCAGAATTGCAAAAATTGGCTTGGTCATTAAGTACCAAATTGGCTCTGTCACTAAGGGGTTAAGCATAATAACATAATAATGTTTATAGTCCTTTTACTAGGCACTGCTCCTAATAGCCAGTTTCCTACTCCACCCTGATGAGGGGCAAATACCCCGAAACAGCTGTCTTTGGATGGATACTATGTTTTGGCATAGGTGGTTTTCCTTTTTGGATGCTGCCCTTCCCGTGGTTGTTCCTTTCCGGTGAAAAACCTGGCTATTTATTGCTTGCGTTGAGAAACACGTGATGGTGTCTCCGCGGCTTTTCTGCATGCATTTGCATATTTCCCATAAGGGATGGGGGCAGTGTTCTGGATCACTGCATTGAGAAACACGTGATGGTGTCTCTGCGGTGATGGATGTTTTGATATCCTTATGTTTATAGTCCTTTTACCAGGCACTGCTCCTAATAGACAGTTTCCTACTCCCCACTGATGAGGGGCAAATACCCCGAAACAGCTGTCTGTGGATGGATACCATGTTTTGGTTGTTCCTTCCTGGTGAAAGGCCAGGCTATTTATTGCTTGTGTTGAGAAACACCTGATGGAGTCTCCACGGCTTTTCTGCATGCATAAGCATAATAACAGACGCGGATTCTTTACTGTAAGAGCAGTGAGACTATGGAACTCTCTGCCATATGATGTTGTAATGAGTGATTCATTACTAAAATTTAAGAGGGGACTGGATACCTTTCTGGAAAAGTATAATGTTGCAGGGTATATACACTAGATTCCTTGATAGGGTGTTGATCCAGGGAACTAGTCTGATTGCCGTATGTGGAGTCGGGAAGAAATTTTTTTCCCCAGTGTGGAGCTTTACTCTTTGCCACATGGTTTTTTTTTGCCTTCCTCTGGATCAACATGTTAGGGCATGTTAGGTTAGGACATGGGTTGAACTAGATGGACTTATAGTCTTCCTTCAACCTTAATAACTATATTACTATGATACAACGGTAATTCAAAGCACTGTGCATAAGAGTTGGGTGTAATTTTGTGGACTGCAGTTGCTAATCAATAGTTAAAATCAAATGACTAGAACTACAAAATGTAGTGTTGTATCCTAGAGTTTACAGGGGTCTTAAAGTAGCCTTAAATAAACCCACAACATAGGCTCGGTCTCTTTTGTATTCATCCTCCATACTTTATACTACAGCTCTATATATTGTTATTTGCAGCACAGGTGCTTCACAAGTTTGAGAGTATGCCATATTTTAACTACTGTACAATCAGAATAAGAATAATAAAAAAAAAAGAAAATAAACACCACTGGGGGGAAAAAATGGATCCTTATCCACTAAATGGCATACATGTATTGAGAATCCTTGCACTCCAATAATAAAAAGTGAATACAGGTAAATACACAACTAGTATTAATTCAAACCACTGACCCTTTGCTTTATATAGTTATAAACTTCCTAAAAAGGAGGTTACATTAAAAATAGGAGTGCAATAGCAAGCTATAGTGGCATTCAGAGCATAGGAATTCGGCGGTGAATGTTTTATAAAAGAGGCCTTTGCCCTATAAATCTATCAGTAATTTAAAGCATGCTGAGGACTTGCCATTATGCTGAGGCATAATAAAAAGGCACATTATTGTAGAGCCTGGAATTCTTAATCAGTACATCAGAATGTAGGAGCTTTGCCGTACCACATGGACACTTGTTGAGCAGGCATGCCAAAGCAGGGCGGGTATGAAATCTGAAGACCTGCTATAAAACGGAGGTTTATTTTACACGAGGCCAGACTATAGTGCGGTGAAATCTAAGTGGATGCATAGCACGGGACAAGAGCCTACTAATTCTTATTATAACTATATCCATATGTGTGCCAGCGGACAAGAGATGGAATATAAGCTGGCAAACCAGAGTGCACTCACGAGGTACATATAAGCCAAAAAAGGCAAAGTACAAACTAAATGTACAAGAGGATACCAAAAATATGTAGAGCACAGACACAGAGATGATGATGAAAATATAAAGTTAGGATTCATATCTATCACATGTTAAAGGGAACTTGTCACATTGCACATGTGCACAGCACGGTATAGAGACAATCAGAATGAAATACAGGTTTGTTGGAAAATATTTTATTTAACTTTTTACATTTTATTCCTTGAAATCCTTGGTGTTTGCATGAGTAAGGGACTGTGCACACGTTGCGGATCCGCAGCGGATTTGACACTGCGGATTCACAGCAGTTTTCCATGCGCTGTACAGTACCATGTAAACCTATGGAAAACCAAATCCGAAGTGCACTTGCTGCGAAAAATTCCATAATAGGAATAAGCAGGTGTAAAAACGTAGGTGAAATCCGCACAAAATCTGAATAAAATCCGCAGATAATGCACAGTGAAAACGCAGGGTGTTTTACCTGTGGATTCTGCAGAATCCACGCAGAAAAATCCGCAATGGAATCCGCAACGTGTGCACACAGCCTTAGGCTGTGTGCACACTTTGCGCTTTTTTTTCGCGGTTTTTCCCGATAAAAACGCTATAAAACCACAAAAAAAATGCACACAATAAGCATCCCATCATTTAGAATGAATTCTGCATGTTTTGTGCACATGATGCGTTTTTTTCCGCGAAAAAAACGCATTGCGGTAAAAACCGCAGCATGTTCATTAATTTTGCGGGTTTTTTTGCGGATTTCCCCACTACAAAATGCATTGGGAAGTGTCTGGAAAAAACCTTGGCAAAAACGCATGAAAACCGCAGCAAAATCGCGGCAAAAACATATGCGGTTTCCTTGCGGATTTCTTGCAGAAAATGTCCGGGTTTTCTCAGGAATTTTCTGCGAGAAATCCTGAACGTGTGCACATAGCCTAAGAGTCCTACTCCATGATTGACAGCTGTCAGTCATTGTATGCACAGCCATACAGGGAATATCAACAACCACTGGACTCACTTTCACAAGCCACTGTATATGTTCAAACAGCATTTTTCTTGTTTTCCTACCTCACAACCTGGAAGATTGCGGTGTTGGTTTTTTGAGTGTTTGCATCAGTTCATGTAAAGCACATGCCTACAACTGGGAACATATGGTTTTCTTTTTATTGTGAAACAAAACAACAAATAAGACAAAATAACTGAAAACTTCAGTGTGCATTGGATACTTTTCTGTGAGCCTTCCACTGGGATTTTTGTCCATTCTTCAAGGCATGTCTGCCCCAGCTCCATCATGTTAGATGGTTTCCTCTGGGAAGCGCAATCTTCAAGTCTGATTCTCAATTAGATTAAAGTAAAGTAACGGCCACCGGGAAAGGTCAGAGAGACCCAGTGCCAGAGCACGGAAGGACTTTGCTCTGCCCTCAACAGGGCAGATGAGTACGCCTTCGCAGGAGCGCAATGCTGAGCAAACTGTGTGGATGATGCAGGGAAGCGACATCCGCATAAAGCAAGGAGGGTGGCATTGCAAGAAGATGGGCGGTGCTAGTCCAAGAAGAGCGACACCCCTCAGATCGGACCACCCCACAGGTGAGTGAAATTAAAGTTATTTTTCTTCTCTTCCAGGTCAGGTTGGGTGCCCTGATAGGCAATGGAAGCATCTCATATCGGGCAAACCTGGTGACAGGTTCCTTTTAAGGTCTGGGCTTTGACCAAGCCATTCCAAAACATTTACACGTTTCCCTGTCCCATTTAACCTGTCCATGCTGCCAAAGAACATCCCCAGAGCATGATGTTGCCACCACCATGTTTCACTGTGGGGATGGTGTTCTTGGAGTGATGAGCTGTGTTGGTTTGGCACCAGACATAGCATTTACCTTGGTGGCCAAAAAGTTCAATTTTGGTCTCATCTGACCACAACACATTACTACATGCATTTGGGGATTCTCCCACATGTATTTTGGCAAACTTAAAACGAGCCTTACAATTTTTGCGAGTAAATGCTGTTTTTCTGCCCATTCTTCCGTAAAGGCCTCATCTATGGAGTGTACGATTATGGTCATATGGACAGATACTCCAGCCTCTGCTGGGGTACTCTGCAGCTCCTTCAGGGTTACCTTTGGTCTTTGTGCTGCCTCTCTAATGCCCTTCTTGCCCGAGCTGAGAGTTTTGGTGGTTAACCCTCTTTTGGCAGGTTTGTTATGATACCATGTTAACTCCACTTGATGATTGGGATGGTGCTCTGTAGGAAAAAGTCCTGAGAGATTGTGATATATATATATATATATTATATATATATATATATATATATATATATATACATATATTGAATCTTTGGCCCATATAAAGTGTGGCAGAAGGGTCTTTGGCCAATTTAAGCACCACTACTACTCTTCGTGCACTATAGTTGAACCACTACCAAGAAAAGATCGTCCAATTAACCAGTGAGTGCAAGCTCCTTTTTTTTTTTGCTTTTTAAACCCATGTAAAGGATCTTCGTGTTTATAGTGTATTTTGTATGAAAACCACGTGCAGCTCCCTGGCCAGATAACTGGCTTTAGTAGCCATTTGTATGTGTTTGTTCGGTCAAAGAGATGAACTTCTGAAGACTTCTGGATAATAGATGACAGATTTATTGGCCGTTTGACCACATATAACATAATTCAGACTAATTAATGCAGCCAACACAATGGATGGAATGTAGTAGTGAACGTGGAAGGGTTTATTCCATGGAAGCTTTAAACAAATCTTAAGAAATGAAAGCTCGGCATTTACCACAATGGAGACGCGACACTGGCCTGGTAACAACTTCCTTATAACGCCACTTTCACGTCACCATTGTCTGGAGATGAGACAGTTGTGAGACAATAATGCTCTGTTCACATCTCTTTTGGTTTTTGTTGCCTCGTGTGTGTGCCAACGTCAGATGTTTAGAAAATAAACAGCTTTTACCACACGTGAAAATATGAATATATCCCATTAGAGAAATGTGCTTCTTTCTCCTCCTAGACTGATCATTCATTATCAAAATCCTCAGCTCATAACTTAGGTCTGTCTCCAGTCAATGCAGATGTTTCCATTACTGAGATAGAAACAGCAGTTGGTGCCCATAAACCTCTATGGAGAACTGTATCGTTTCAGGAGAATTTGCCGCAGAATTTCTGAATCTGCCGCTAGCTCCTTTTACTCCCATCCCCATAGAATTTTAAAAAGAACCAACGCATCTCCTACCTCACCAATTGGAAAATCTGTCTTTTTTTTAATACATATTTTACAGGTAAGTTGAGAGTGAGAGTGAAATATCAGTCCAGGAGGAGAATTAAGCACATTTCTGATAAGATATTATAGGGAATCTGTCAGTAAAATCAGCTCTCCTAAGCTGTCTATATGGACATGCAGGTCATAGGAAGCGGAATAAAATGATACCTGGATATCTGCGATTTGATGTTTTATTCCAGAGAAATCCACATTTTTCATATATGTAAATGAGCTGGGAGACGGCCATAGGCCACAAACTATGAGCCAACAAGCCACAGGTTGAGGTCCCTTCATTCATGCTGTATATTCCAGCTGTATGGCCCTTTCCCTATGTGATGGGAGCTTTTCTAATGTTTACATGAACTGCTGCATTGTGGACAGACTTATTTGGAAAATGTGCAGGAGAGACATGTTTTATGTTGTAAGTCAATCGCTGGTACACTGAAAGAGTATTTCCTGATCACTGTAGGTAGATATGATAACATACATCATTGATCAGGGATTAACCCCTTCCCGACCCATGACGCCACGTAGGCGTCATGAAAGTCGGTGCCAATCCGACCCATGACGCCTATGTGGCGTCATGGAAAGATCGCGTCCCTGCAGATCGGGTGAAAGGGTTAACTCCCATTTCACCCGATCTGCAGGGACAGGGGGAGTGGTAGTTTAGCCCAGGGGGGGTGGCTTCACCCCGTCGTGGCTACGATCGCTCTGATTGGCTGTTGAAAGTGAAACTGCCAATCAGAGCGATTTGTAATATTTCACCTATTATAACGGGTGAAATATTACAATCCAGCCATGGCCGATGCTGAAATATCATCGGCCATGGCTGGAAATACTAATGTGCCCCCACCCCACCCATCGCCCCCCCAGCCCCCCGATCTGGCCGGTACACTGCTCCGGCTCCCCTCCATCCAGTGCTCCGCTCCCCCCCGTGCTCTTGTCCGCTCCCCCCGTGCTCCAATCACCCCCCCGTGCTCCAATCACCCCGCCTGCACTCCGATCCACCCCCCCCCCGGTGCTCCGTTCCACCCCCCCGTGCTCCGTTCCACCCCTCCCGCGCTCCGATTCCCCCCCCCCCGTGCTCCGATCCCCCCCCATCATACTTACCGATCCAGCCGGGGTCCCGTCCGTCTTCTCCCTGGGCGCCGCCATCTTCCAAAATGGCGGGCGCATGCGCAGTGCGCCCGCTGAATCTGCCGGCCGGCAGATTCGTTCCAAAGTGCATTTTGATCACTGAGATATAATCTATCTCAGTGATCAAAATAAAAAAAATAATAAATGACCCCCCCCCCCCCTTTGTCACCCCCATAGGTAGGGACAATAAAAAAATAAAGAAATTTTTTTTTTTCCACTAATGTTAGAATAGGGTTAGGGTTAGGGGTAGGGTTAGGGGTAGGGTTAGGGCTAGGGTTAGGGCTAGGGTTAGGGCTAGGGTTAGGGTTAGGGCTAGGGCTAGGGTTAGGGCTAGGGCTAGGGGTAGGGCTAGGGGTAGGGCTAGGGGTAGGGCTAGGGGTAGGGCTAGGGGTAGGGCTAGGGGTAGGGCTAGGGTTAGGGTTTCGGTATGTGCACACGTATTCTGGTCCTCTGCGGATTTTTCCGCTGCAGATTTTATAAATCCGCAGTGCTAAACCGCTGCGGATTTATGGCGGATTTACCGCGTTTTTTTCTGCGCATTTCACTGCGGTTTTACAACTGCGATTTTCTATTGGAGCAGTTGTAAAACCGCTGCGGAATCCGCACAAAGAAGTGACATGCTGCGGAATGTAAACCGCTGCGTTTCCGTGCAGTTTTTCCGCAGCATGTGTACAGTGATTTTTGTTTCCCGTAGGTTTACATTGAACTGTAAACTCATGGGAAACTGCTGCGGATCCGCAGCGTTTTCCGCAGCGTGTGCACATACCTTTAGAATTAGGCTATGTGCACACTGTGCGGATTTGGCTGCGGATTGGCCGCTGCGGATTCGCAGCAGTGTTCTATCAGGTATACAGTACCATGTAAACATATGAAAAACCAAATCCGCTGTGCCCATGGTGCGGAAAATACCGCGCGGGAACGCTGCGTTGTATTTTCCGCAGCATGTCAATTCTTTGTGCGGATTCCGCAGCGTTTTACACCTGTTCCTCAATAGGAATCCGCAGGTGAAATCTGCACAAAAAACACTGGAAATCCGTGGAAAATCCGCAGGTAAAACACATTGCCTTTTACCCGCGGATTTTTCAAAAATGGTGCGGAAATATCTCACACGAATCCGCAACGTGGGCACATAGCCTTAGGGTTAGGGTTGGAATTGGGGTTGTGGTTAGGGTTGTGATTAGGGTTATGGCTACAGTTGGGATTAGGGTTAGGGGTGTGTTGGGGTTAGTGTTGGAGGTAGAATTGAGGGGTTACCACTGTTTAGGCACATCAGGGGTCTCCAAACGCAACATGGCGCCACCATTGATTCCAGCCAATCTCGTATTCAAAAAGTCAAATGGTGCTCCCTCACTTCCGAGCCCTGACGTGTGCCCAAAAAGTGGTTTACCCCCACATATGGGGTACCAGCATACTCAGGACAAACTGCGCAACAATTACTGGGGTCCAATTTCTCCTGTTACCCTTGTGAATCTAAAAAAAATGCTTGCTAAAACATAATTTTTGAGGAAAGAAAAATGATTTTTTATTTTCACGGCTCTGCGTTGTAAACGTCTGTGAAGCACTTGGGGGTTCAAAGTGCTCACCACATATCTAGATAAGTTCCTTGCGGGGTCTAGTTTCTAAAATGGGGTCACTTGTGGGGGTTTCTACTGTTTAGGCACACCAGGGGCTCTGCAAACGCAACGTGACACCCGCAGACCATTCCATCAAAGTCTGCATTTCAAAAGTCACTACTTCCCTTCTGAGCCCCGACGTGTGCCCAAACAGTGGTTTACCCCCACTCATGGGGTATCAGCGTACTCAGGAGAAACTGGACAACAACTTTTGGGGTCCAATTTCTCCTGTAACCCTTGGGAAAATAAAAAATTCTGGGCTAAATAATTATTTTTGAGGAAAGAAAACGTATTTATTATTTTCACGGCTCTGCATTATAAACTTCTATGAAGCACTTGGGGGTTCAAAGTGCTCACCACACATCTAGATAAGTTCCTTTGGGGGTCTAGTTTCCAAAATGGGGTCACTTGTGGGGGGTTTCTACTGTTAAGCCACATCAGGGGCTCTGCAAACGCAACGTGACGCCCACAGAGCATTCCATCAAAGTCTGCATTTCAAAACGTCACTACTTCACTTCCGAGCCCCGGCATGTGCCCAAACAGTGATTTACCCCCACATATGGGGTATCAGCGTACTCAGGACAAACTGGACAACAATATTTGGGGTCCAATTTCTCCTATTATCCTTGGCAAAATAGGAAATTCCAGGCTAAAATATCATTTTTGAGGAAAGAAAAATTATTTTTTATTTTCATGGCTCTGCGTTATAAACGTCTGTGAAGCACCTGGGGGTTTAAAGTGCTCAATATGCATCTAGATAAGTTCCTTGGGGCGTCTAGTTTCCAAAATGGGGTCACTTGTGGGGGAGCTCCAATGTTTAGGCACACAGGGGCTCTCCAAACGCGACATGGTGTCCGCTAACAATTGGAGCTAATTTTCCATTCAAAAAGTCAAATGGCGCGCCTTTCCTTCCGAGTGCCCAAACAGTGGTTTACCCCCACATATGAGGTATCGACGTACTCGGGAGAAATTGCCCAACAAATTTTATGATCCATTTTATCCTACTGCCCATGTGAAAATGAAAAAATTGAGGCGAAAAGAATTTTTTTGTGAAAAAAAAAGTACTTTTTCATTTTTACGGATCAATTTGTGAAGCACCTGGGGGTTCAAAGTGCTCACTATGCATCTAGATAAGTTCCTTGGGGCGTCTAGTTTCCAAAATGGGGTCACTTGTGGGGGAGCTCCAATTTTTAGGCACACGGGGGCTCTCCAAACGTGACATGGTGTCCGCTAAAGAGTGGAGCCAATTTTTGATTCAAAAAGTCAAATGGCGCTCCTTCCCTTCCAAGCCCTGCCGTGCGCCCAAACAGTGGTTTACCCCCACATATGAGGTATCAGCGTACTCAGGACAAATTGGACAACAACTTTCGTGGTTCAGTTTCTCCTTTTACCATTGGGAAAATAAAAAAATTGTTGCTAAAAGATCATTTTTGTGACTAAAAAGTTAAATGTTCATTTTTTCCTTCCATGTTGCTTCTGCTGCTGTGAAGCACCTGAAGGGTTAATAAACTTCTTGAATGTGGTTTTGAGCACCTTGAGGGGTGCAGTTTTTAGAATGGTGTCACTTTTGGGTATTTTCAGCCATATAGACCCCTCAAACTGACTTCAAATGTGAGGTGGTCCCTAAAAAAAATGGTTTTGTAAATTTCGTTGTAAAAATGACAAATCGCTGGTCAAATTTTAACCCTTATAACTTCCTAGCAAAAAAAAATTTTGTTTCCAAAATTGTGCTGATGTAAAGTAAACATGTGGGAAATGTTATTTATTAACTATTTTGTGTCACATATCTCTCTGGTTTAACAGAATAAAAATTCAAAATGTGAAAATTCCGAAATTTTCAAAATTTTCGCCAAATTTCCGTTTTTATCACAAATAAACGCAGAATTTATTGACCTAAATTTACCACTAACATGAAGCCCAATATGTCACGAAAAAACAATCTCAGAACCGCTAGGATCCGTTGAAGCGTTCCTGAGTTATTACCTCATAAAGGGACACTGGTCAGAATTGCAAAAAACGGCAAGGTCTTTAAGGTCAAAATAGGCTGGGTCATGAAGGGGTTAATCGTGTTGAGATTGTAGCTGAATTACGAAGAACATCTGGACTCCAAGAAGCCTATGAAAAAGAGAGAATCAGAAGGCTTGCAGATTATGGGGCCAATTTAGCAAAGCTGTTATGCCACAAAAGTGGCATAAAAGCGAAGACATGTCAAAAAAATTTGACTTTTGGCATTTTCACGTCACTCTGGATTAGCCCCTTTGAAATGGGTCGAGCTGTTAGGAACCAATATAGCGGTATAACAAATTCATCAAATCTGCTGAAGTTTGCTATAACAGAAACGCTGCTCCAGTCCAAACTTATAAGTACACGTGGACCTTCATGTGGATGTCTAACATGCTTGTATATTGCTAAAAGAACAACATCCCAAAGCACAAAAGACTTAAGCAGATTAAGAAAAAACTGCTTGAAAAGTTGCAAATCTTGTGTTCAACTCGTGGTTGAGCGAAAATCTTGTCCCTTTTGAGTTTTTTTTGTTGTTGTTCTCAGTCCCGCCTATCTACACCTACTACAAAACGCGTAAAAAAAATAGAAATAATAATAAAAAAAAAAATACTTTAGTCTTGATGAATCGGGGCCTTAGAAAGCAGAGAAGTAGATGGTGGTAGACCAAGAAGCATTCCATAGTGTCCATGTGGCCTACCATTCATCCATTCCTTTCTCACAACACAAGAAGCAGTCTCTAACTACTGATACTATAACGTACAAGGGTGCATGCGAGCAGATGGGGAAAAATATGTAGGTTTTATAATGTGGGTGTAGCGATACTCATTGTAACATGTGGACCACAAAGTGGCGGGTTCTCAGTTCAGCGTTCCCTGTATGAGTGAGAGCAGAAAGCCCTAACCCTAGAGACACACTTTAGCTGTGGTGGATCTCGTCCACCCATTAATTACATGGTCAGCCATAACCGTCATGTAATTTTACAGCTCTGCAAAGAAAATATTTGGCCAAGCATTAACCATCCCTTTCCCCGTAACACCATTTTGACTTTTTGTTTGTTATGTAAGTATATTAATTTGATCTTCTGCAGTATAGATACTATATGGCAATTGCACACTTTTTCCAGGATGGTATACAGCTGTGTACACTTTGTATGTGATAAATTACTAAACAGTACCTGCATAGCATACTAGCCTGACATAAACCAATATAGGCCCTGATTCAAGACTGACAGTTTTCTCGCCAGTCTTGATGAGAGGGCATGGTGGAGTCAGACTCTCCCGATTCATGAAGGCGTGCACGACACCACAACTTTACATAACCATATTACTCCATTTTATCAAAGCTCTTCATGTCTCAAAATGTTTAGTGTAACAATTTTTAAGTCCTGTAACCACTTGAAGCAGAGATTGGTGTGTACACACACTCGGAACATCAGAAAGATGCTCCAGAAACAGGACCGCCCCAAAACGTCACAAAAGTGTCACCAAGCCAAACTCTTGCAACATTGTCTCCATTAGTCCAAATCCGGACACAGCCCGATGTTTAGGGAGATGGACAATTCACACTCACGCTCTGCCTGAGATTAAGCAAGAATATTTAAATGTGACATATGCCTCCTGCCCTGCGCTTATCGCTATTGATTGAAAACATCAATTGATTTTCTGATCTCTGAAAGACAATTTGGAATATACTTACTGCATACAATGTACAAAGTACAAGCAATTCTAAAATAACGAGAAGATGCTTTCAATTTGCAGCTACATGTGTGCTTGCTGAGGACGTTAAGGGAATCTGTCATCAGGTTTTTGCTCCCTTATCAGAGAGCAGAATAATGTAGAGATAGAGACCCTGACTCCAGCGAGGTGTTGTATACTGGGTTGATGTGTCGCAGTTTTGATAAAATCATTGTTTCATCAGCAGGACATTATCCTACATCATGTGGCTCTCAGATGGGATAGCGAAAGTCTGTTCAGAGATGTCAGTTTTCTCTACATCTGAGAAAATCGGTCCGATTATGCTAAACACACTGTGATTAGAGTTTGATCAGCGTGTGATCCAATTTTCTCAGAATTGGAGAGGTAAAAAAAAAAAGAAAAAGACGCTCAGAGCCACTGAGCTCCCTTATTGGCTACAGTGCTCTAAATGTGATCATCACGCTGTAGACAAGAACAGACCCCAAGAGCAATGACTGAGACCTGGGGAGGGCAAGCAAAGCATAGTTACACAAACAGACAGGAACAGGAGATTTCCGGAAAACCCCTTTAAGCAAGCATATTCACCTACAAAGTATCAGTTGAGACTGTGTAATAGATGGTAATTTATTGTGAAAGTGATTTTCCCTGAGTGATGACCACCAGGCATATCTACACTTGCACAACTTCCTGTGGCTCAAGATGGCCACTCATGTGTGCCGAATAAGTAAGGGTGCTTTCACACTGCGCTTTGTCCCACGTTCAGTGGTCCTGTTGGGAGTTTAAGCCAGCCCCCCACGCAAACTGGGATATGGGCCGACGGGGGCCATTGACTATAATGATGCTCACAGACTATCCCTCTCCAAGCCCCAATCATGTAATAATATCCCTCATCCTGGCCCCTACCTTGTAATAGAGCCCCCATCCTGTAATAATAACCCATATACAGACTTGTGCTGCCCGTGTGCACCCCGGGCCACAGATGGAGAGCGTGGGCACCCCGGGCCACAGATGGAGAGCGTGGGCACACCGGGCCACAGATTGAGAGCGTGGGCACACCGGGCCACAGATGGAGAGCGTGGGCACACCGGGCCACAGATGGAGAGCGTGGGCACACCGGGCCACAGATGGAGAGCGTGGGCACACCGGGCCACAGATGGAGAGCGTGGGCACACAGGGGCCACAGATGGAGAGCGTGGGCACACAGGGGCCACAGATGGAGAGCGTGGGCACTCATAGCCAATGAGCTAGTCCACATGGCCGAATTTCCACACGGACCACTGGTCTGCATGGTGGTGTAGGGGGAAATCGCAGCATGGACTATTTTGTTCCAATTGGACCAGCTTCTGCTCTCATCATATATGCAGATGAGCACACAGAGACAGTCGTGGCTGCACACCATTTGGTACGGCAGCTCCTGCACTCATCCGATAAGTGTGTGATCGCATGGAGTTGCACACAAAGAAGGTCACATCCGCCATTGGCCTGAGTCTTCATACAGTGGCCTGAACCCAGCCTGAAAGTAATATCGTGCTGCTTTGTTTTTTGACCCCAAGAAATGTAATAAACACAAGTGGACCACCACAAAGACGTGGGCGATTCAAGTCCAAAATTTGTAATAACGTGAAATGTGCCTCACTATGTCGGGCCAAACATTGACCAGCAGCAGAAGAACATAGAACAAAAACTTGACTATCTCAAGAAACATCAAACCATATTATTGGGTAGATTACTTCATAGCAAGATGCATACTTGACAGCTGGCATCCACAAATTAGGCACCACGTCATACCACTAGGAGTAATGGCACTCAGATACGGCTTCATCCTAGAGGACCAGAGATATACTCCCTCACTGGTCCGCAGTCTCACATGTCATGCTTCACACACCCATGGAATGAAAAGTCAACTGCAACCCTGTTTCTGATGCTGATAGATGAACCTGGCACAAAATACTGAATATAGTTTATCCTTTCAATGGTTTATATGTATTTCTGCTCAAAGGAGTTGAATTAAAATTACTACTTAAAGGGATTTTCCACTTTCAGAAAAATGGACCCTAAATGCTCTAAAATACCCCCCAAAACCCAAACAGAACAGGTACTTACACACCTTGATCTTGGCGATGTCACGTCAACAGAGCGTATCACTGATGTAGCCAATCGTATCGCGGTAGACAGCACGAGCAGCGATTGGCTACAGCTGTGACCCTAGAAGGATTGCTGCTGGACCCGTTGATAGCGAGTACCTGCTCGCAGGGCTGTGGAGTCGGAGTCGTGGGTCAGAGTCATGGAAATTGAGGATTCAGAGTTGGAGGTTTAGCTTACCGACTCCACTCCGACAGCCCTGCCTGCTCCGTTTATTATTTCAGGCATTTTAAAAAGGTCCACCTTCCTGAAAGTGGAAATCCCCTTTAACACCTATTCACAAGGTGCTAAATATATGATCTATTGGGATCCGTCCAATCACCAGAAAAGGGGGTCACGTGTTTTCTGTTAGAAATGAAGACTATGTGGCATATCAAACTAAAATAACATATGTTAAGTCAAAAATACCCCCCACGTTGACCAAGCTCCCACCCATACAGTCATCCATGGCGCTGGATAATGTGGTCACACGCTTAGATCATCTCATGTGACCATATGGGCACGACGGCACAAAATGACATCACTGTGGCCTTTGAACAATATAGATCAGGGAGGATTTGCAATACAAACATGCATTGATGTCAGTTTATGACGAGACCCAGTGCTGCCAACACTTCTTCCGCTCCCTTGATAGCAAAAAAAGCGTAGTAGTAATCTATCCATATGTTACACTTCCATACGTTACAGCTCAGCTTATTGCCACTATAGATCCATTACATGGTATAATATGGGCATTATTATAGGGGTCATCATGGTAAAATACATCATCTTAGGAGCCACATTCTACAGTATTTGGAATTGGGGACAAATAAAAAGCACGTCGCACCACACACCTGCACTTTTTTTTTTCTTGTGATACCCCATGATTATATATGCTCTCTATATACATGTCCCTCCACAGGGTCACCATGTAAACCAACAGGGACTTCTTGACAAAAAATAACCCCAAAAACAGCTTTTAGGGTCACTTGATTATAGTTTGTAGGTGCAAGTGTGCGATGTGGGAGATCAATTACTTTTCTATAACCCCATCCTGCCTGGGAGGGAGACACAGCAGATAGTCAATCACAGAGAGAGCATGCACTAAAGTGTCACCCCCAAAAGGAGAGAGCCCCTGAAAGCACCATCACACGATCACAATGTCTCCAAGTAGCAGCCATTTGTTGTCTTCATCTAGTTGCAATCCTTTCTGCAGATCTTAGCAACAGCTTTCCTCTTACCTGTAGTGGAGCTCCCAGCAAACCACCATCTGGAAGGTCTGAACTCCCAGGAAAGGCAGCAGCACTTCACAGCCCGGAGAGGTGGCCACATTTACTCCAGTGCACCCTGATGACTCCTACAAGGGATTGCTTCATCTGGGCTCAGGCCAAGCTAAACAGTTGCATTCCCTGCTTCTCCCCACACTGTGCTCTGACCATAAAGGTAACTGGCAGGGTTAGGCTGCCATCCAATTACAGAGGAAGGGAGGGCCTGGGAGAGAGAACCTGAAACTCTGATGTCACTGGAAACACTAACCTGAGGCAGGGAGCAATGCTCCTGTCTGACAAGGAAGCTACAAGACACTGGTTACTGGTCAGATCCTTGCTGTCAGTCAGAGAGCACATGGCGCAGCAAGTGTAGGGAGGGGACAAGCAGAAGGTTAAGGTCCCACAATGAGCTTTCCATGCGGTGTATTTTTCAGGAGAAATTAGTGCAGCTTCTTAGGCCACGTTCACACGGTCAGTATTTGGTGAGTTTTGTACCTCAGTATCTGTAAGTCAAAACCAGGAGTGGGTGATAAATGCGAAGTGGTGCATATGTTTCTATTATACTTTCCCTCTCTTGGTTTAGGCTTACAAATACTGATGGAGAATACTGATAGTGTGAACAGCGTAAATACAGAGGTAAAATACTGATAGTGTGAACACGGCACAAATACTGAGGTAAAATACTGACCAAATACTGATTGTGTGGACACGGCACAAATACTGAGGTAAAATACTGACCAAATACTGATTGTGTGATTTTTCCCCATAGATTTCCATTAGATGCAGAAAATCTGCTGGTAAACAAACATATAAGTATAAAAAACCAAGCCGCTTTATTTAACCCCTTCCTGACATGTGAAGTACATGTACTGCGCTGCGGGAGGAGCAGTACATGTAAGGCAGAATGATCGCGCAGCCTCATGCTGAGCGCCTCGTCGATCGCGTGGGGATGTCAGCTCTGTATGAGCTGATACCCAGCAGCAACGCCAACAATTGGTGCTACCACTGATCACGGGCATTTAACCCCCCCTGATGCCATTGTCAGTAGTGACAGCAACATAGAGGAGCATTGCACAGGGAATGAGTTCCCTAGGCGCTAGTGTGACGTCCCAGGGTCCGGGTTGTCACAGTGACATTTGCTTTCCTCACGGGGAGAGTGATGTTACGTTTGGAAGCGATGAAGGAAGATCTTTTATCAGGTAACCACAATGCATACAACATGTTCACACTCCAGGCCAGAAGTGGGAGCTCTAAACCTGTTTAAGGTGAACTCCCCTATTAAAGGGACTCTGTCACCTGAATTTGGCGGGACTGGTTTTGGGTCATATGGGCGGAGTTTTCGGGTGTTTGATTCACCCTTTCCTTACCCGCTGGCTGCAATATTGGATTGAAGTTCATTCTCTGTCCTCCATAGTAAACGCCTGCGCAAAGCAATCTTGCCTTGTGCAGGCATGTACTATGGAGGACAGAGAATGAACTTCAATCCAATATTGCAGCCAGCATGCAGCCAGCGGGTAAGGAAAGGGTGAATCAAACACCCGAAAACTCCGCCCATATGACCCAAAACCAGTCCCGCCAAATTCAGGTGACAGGTTCCCTTTAAGTTTGGAACAGTGGGCAGACGGCGCATCACTTAATGATGAGTATCGACCTATATATATGCCTTTATCTGTTAATAGCATCCTGATGGACATGAGTTTATGAGGCACAGATCGATTACTTGCATTGTCTGTGGTAGGGTGGAATTTTGCAGGTGTGCGCCTCCCACAGTGCTGATAGAAGCAATCGCAGTATTATCTGCTTAAGTGAGGTGTTGCCCTAAAGGTCACGGATCATACGTGATAATGGCAAAATGCGGCCGTAAAAAAGCCCTCTGCATGTTCTCATATTGTTTTTAATACACAGGTGTGGGGTTTGAGGCTTCCCTAGATCTAGTTGCTATATGTATAGCTTTTAGGGGCACCTTTAGTACACCATTGTGTGGGCAGAGGGACCCTTTGGGATCATTAGGGTTTATCAGCGACCCTAGGGCTAGCCGACGTGGAGCGGGGGCGCCATAACGTTCTCCATAGGGTGCCAACCCCCGCTGCTAGGCAGGTGCGATTTAGGTACCATTTAGGGATTGTCCTTACCCCCACCCTAGTTTTTTCACGGTGTTTTTTGTGTGTTTTTGTTTTTTGATTTTTTCTTGGTGCAGCCACAGGTTGGTGGCATTTTTAATTGAATTTTATAATAATAAAGATTTTTTCTGGGTTTACATGATTCCAAACTTAATAGGAGCCCATTTTCATACATTAATTTGAGAGATTCTGAACTCCCCTATTATGACATCCTCATCTGGAGGGAAAGGAGAGTTCAGTTTCAGTTCAGAAAGTGAGAGACACAGAAGAGAGCAGACCGACATAGAGTGTCAGAAGGTCTGAAGGGGCTTGTAGTCTGAAGTACTGCAGCTCCTGGAGGAAGAGACATAAAGAAAGCTGAACATTATTCAGTGAGTGTGCATGAGAGCGAAGCACAGGAGAGTAACATCAGGGGAGACCAGCTAAGATCAGACTGCCTCATTCTGAGGCGCAGATAACCGGTAACCGGACCACCGAGGTTGTAAGGACTCTGCGACTTACAGCAAAGACTGGCAGGACAGCTGAATTGCAAGTTATCTGTCCCCACATACACCTGAAGGCACGGTGACATCCTTAGAGGCTGGGGCGTGCAAGAGTCCCTATAAACCGCCTCAAGTCACCAGTCATACGGGTCGTGTCCTATTCTATACGGGAGACGGAGAGAGAACATCTGTGAGGACCTTATCTGAAGCCACAGGCGGTAAGGAACAACAACACCACCGCGCTAAAGGAAGGCTTTTAACTCCACTTGGTAAAGGGGACTCTGGATTCGCTTCCAAGCCGGCCGGACCCTGCCTGCCCTGTGATTTGGTTCCCTGGACTGTGGCTGCCGAAGTCTTCAGTAAATAAGGTAAAGAGACTGCAAACCTGCGTCCTCGTTCTTTACTGCGCCATTCACCATCTTCCATCTACACACCGGGAGCCCTGGGGATATACTTCACCTGTGGGAAGTAATACCATCTAGATGCCATTACATCACCCCAGTGGACCCCTTAAAGCAGCGTCAGTCCCCACTGACCGAACACCACAGGTGGTGTCACGAACATAAACTTTATTCCCTTTAAAGACCTTTTGCTTTTACATGGGCGCCCAGGGCCACGGACCGGGTGGCAGCCACCGTGACATCCCCCTGTGAACCGCCGGACCCAGTATCGAGTACCCCATGGCCCTGGCGGGCGACACATCTTGGCGTCACGAACAAGATGGACTGACCCAGCAAATCGAGTCATGTTGTCCTAAAAGACTGTGCCTGAACTGTGCTTTATTGAGAGACTGTGCATTGTGAATTGCCGCCAAAACTGCCGCCATTGCTGCGCCGAGTGGAGCGCGAGGAGGAGCCATACCTTCATGGGCGGAGCCAGGCGGAAAGAGCGCAAAGAAGGAAACGGGTGCCACGCTGCCTGGGACGCTGGAAGTGAAGACGCCTTACAGCAGAGCCAGAAGTGAGGACGCTGCAAAGTGCAGAGCGACGCACCGGAGGAACCACTGCAGACTCCAAAGGGGAAACCCCAGCCTCTGCCAGGTTAGCAAGGGGGAGAAGCTATGTCAGATCAGGGGGAAGAAATGGCGGCGGACGCAGCCGCAGCCCCTGTGATGCCCCAAGACCTCGGGGTGGACGCAGCCACCATACTCCTGGCACCCCCAGGCCCCGCAGCTTCTACCAACAGGCCGGACCCCGCTGTTCCTGGAGCAGCCTGGCTTCCACAATATTCCGGGGAGTCCCATACATTAAGTGACTTTAAAAAAAAGACTCTGCAGCCTATTTGAGGTATATGTCCCTGACCGAGCATCAAAAGGTCAGCATCTTCATTGGACAATTGATAAGCGCAGCCCTAAGAGAAGTGAAATCCTGGCCAAATGTGGAAAAAGGAACTGTGCAGCAGATATTTGCTAAACGTAAGACCACCTTTGACACCCGCACCGCTGCAGAAATCAAAATGAAGTTCTTTGGGTGCAAGCAGAGAGCACAGGATAGCACACGGGACTATGCCCTTAATCTCCAGGAGGCACTGCGGGCTGTCAGACAGGATGACCCTAATAGCGTGCAAGATGGAGACAAACTCTGTGATGTAGTGACCCCTGTTACAGCTAGGGGGCCCTGCATGTGCTCCTCAGGATATGCATGAAGGCATATCTCTAGTTCTAATGGTTGAAATAGCCACACACACCTCCCACCTATGGGAGTGACTACAAGTATATAATATGACCACGTGGGTCACATGGGGAGAAATGGATGGACCTGAGTGGTCTGTGTGCCAGGTCCTGGAGGGCCTCTGTGTTGGGAGGTCCTGGGAGTAGGACTAGATCCCTGAAGAGCACATGGGGGTGGCCTTGGACCTGGGGACCTGTGTGTTGGACGGTCCCAGATGGGGATGGACGTCCTGAATAGCGCACAGAGAGGACGTGTGTGCAGAGTCCATGATGGCACTGCGTTTGGGGAAGCTACAGCCTGTCTGAGGATCTGGGCTGTCAGGTGGCCTGTTAAGCAAGGCATTGCCCGGTACGGTGATCCCAGTCCGGCAGCTTCCCTGTGAGAGAGAGTACTGACAGGAGTCAGCATATGGAGCAGGAGCTCCTAGAAGGTAACCCAGCATATGGGGTGCTGCGCGGTCACCCACGGCAACTGGTCAGATAAGGATCAGCATGTTTAGAGACCGCAACCCAATGTCATATGCGCTATATGACTAGGGACTTTGTTGATCTCTTTAGTGTGCGGACACCCATGGTAACTGGACGAAGTGAGAGGTCCAGCATGCTTAGTGTCCATGAGATAAAGCCGAATATGAAGTGTTTAAAGATAAAGCTGGAACTTAATGTCACCGGTTGGTGCCTATTGTGTTCTATGAAGTGTATATGATGAACTGTGCATAATCAAGGTTTATGATGCCATAATAAACCGTGTGGACTGTTTAAGTTGAAAAACCGTGCCTAAGTGCTTGAATCCCGTGCCATGTGTATCCACCAATACACTCAGTAAGTGCAATCTTACAACTCTTAAAGGAACAGTTCATTGAGGGTCTCTTGTCCTACAACCACAGGACACAGCTGCGCATCTTGGCTTTGCAAAACCCTGACCTAGGCTTTGCGCAATTTAAGGACAGCGCCATCTGGGTGTTGCACGAACCACCAACCAGCCGTGCAGTGCCTTCTAAGCGTCCAGCCCTCACATACCACCAGGAGGTGGCGTCATATCCTCAGGTCCCTGCTGAGGCCGATGCCCAGGTCCTCGATGATGATTCTCCAGCAGGACAATGCCTCCAGATGCAGGAGCTAACCAAGAACTTTGCTGCATTGGCCCGGACCGTGCAGTCCATACAGGAGGCCCCGAAGGAGAAAATCAAGCTGGCTTCCAGACCGGAGGATGTTCCCTGGCGATGACAGAAGAGGATCCCGCTGACCAGAGGGAGAGAGGAAGATCGCTATCATCAGGACGGATGACCCATTTGCCGCCGCTGCGACCAGGCAGGACACATCACAAGGTACTGTCATTTAAAGGGCCACTGTCACCCCCCTCCAGCCGTTATAAACTAAAAGAGCCACCTTGTGCAGCAGTAATGCTGCAGTCTAACAAGGTGGCTCTTTTAGTTTTTGTTTCTGTTATTCCCACAATAAATGTATTTATAATTCTGCTGAAATACCTATCTTTGTCCATGGAGGCGGGACTGAAGCCTCCTCTTAGAAGCGCCCAACTGCCGTCAGTCATCTCTTGTGTAGATTTTCGCCGCCCCTTCAGCGCTGTTATTGTGTGAATTCCGGCGCCTGCGCTCTGCTCTTGTGCATAGAGCATTTGCCGTCCTAGTGCTGGTGCCGGGTTCCGTTCTGCGCCTGTGCGGGCAGTGCGGCCACCCTGTTACTGAATCCCCGCCCCACACTGTGTTATGCATTATGCACAGTGCGGGGCTGGGATTCCTGGGCATGCGCAATGCGCTTCTCAGACGCTCCCCAGGTCCCCCGCCTTTCAGCGTTGCCAAAATATACAGGTATCCTTGCCGGCGTTTGGAACAGCAGCACAGAACAACGCTGGAAGGCGGGGGACTTGTGGAGCGTCTGACAAGCGCAGTGCGCATGCCCAGGAATCCCAGCCCCGCACTGTGCATACTGCATAACACAGTGCTGGGCGGGGATTCAGTAACAGGCTGGCCGCACTGACCGCACAGACGCAGAAAGGAACCCGGCACCAGCGCTCGGACGGATAATGCTCTATGCGCCTGCGCAAGGCAGAAGAGCAGAGCGCAGGCGCCAGATTTCACACAATAATTGCGCTGAGGGGGCGGCGAAAATCAACCCAACAGATGACTGACGGCAGTTGGGCGCTTCTAAGAGGAGGCTTCAGTCCCACTTCCATGGACAAAGATAGGTATTTCAGCAGAATTATAAATACATTTATTGTGGCAATAACAGAAACAAAAACTAAAAGAGCCACCCTGTTAGACTGCAGCATTACTGCTGCACAAGGTGGCTCTTTTAGTTTATAACGGCTGGAGGGGGGTGACATTGGCCCTTTAAACAAGCGACCCCTGAGGCAGAGGGCCAACCCCCAGGAATAGGACGACCAGACCCACAAAACTGGCGAGCCAAGTACGTCGGAGAGCGACCTGTCCTTCCCGTTGTGATCGACGGCATCCCAATGAACACTTTATTGGACACCGGTTCTCAGGTGAAAACTATGCCTTACATTCTTTCTAAGCATTATTGGGCTGACACAGACATTAATCGTGGCCCAGTTGATGATTTGACAATAGTAGCCAGTAACGGTCAGCCGTTGCCGCAGGTGGGGTACAAAGAGGTCACCATTAAGGTGGGGCAGGTAGAGTTGCAGGCCCAAGGAATGGTGATTGTTGATATTGACCGACGTGAACGTAACCCCATGATGACCATTGGTACTAATGTCCTAGAAAATTGTCTTGCAGAGGTTATTGTCTTATTGCAACAGGTGGCCGAAACTGCTGGATCCAGTGAATAATGTGTCATGCAGAAAGAAATCAGAGCTCTGGTGCAGACAGCAGGTAGAACTATCTGGTGGAGAAATTGGCCGTGCCACAGTGAGTGATTCAATCCCCATTGCAATACCCCCCAGGAGTGAAATGTTAATATGGTGTCGGGCAGCAATAGGCCTCAGAGGTAAAGACGACCAGGCCCTAGTAGAACCTGTGTATTCAGATAGTAGGCCCACAATCCTGACAGCCAGAGGGGTGGTTGAAGTCCACAAGGGGAGGGTGTCAGTACGTGTCCTTAACTGTGGAGAGAAGGAGGTCCGCCTAGCCAAATATACCCCACTTGCCAAACTGTTTACTGTTGATAATAATGTGATACAGGCAATAGAACCCTTGGTCCCGTCCAACCAGGTGGAGGACAATGGCTCTGCAGGACAAATGGAAAATTGGTGTCAGAAATTACACGTGGGCACTGACTCTACACCATCACACCAAAAACAAGGGGCTTACAGGGTGGTCCATGGGTATGAGTGAGTATTCAGCAAACACTCACTAGATTTTGGGCAGGTAAAAGGGATTCAACATCATATCCCCATGGGAGATCATCTGCCCAGTAAGGAGAGATATCGGCCTGTACCCCCATCTCATTATCAGTGTGCCAAAGACATGTTACGAGAGATGAAAAAGGCTGGGGTAATCAGAGATAGTTGTAGCCCCTGGGCAGCTCCATTAGTCCTCGTCAGGAAAAAGGACGGCACTATGAGAATATGTGTAGATTATAGGCAGATAAACTGCATAACACACAAAGATGCATACCCATTGCTTAGAATAGAAGAGTCATTAGCTGCTTTAAAATCTGCTACTTTTCCACCTTGGATCTCACCAGTGGGTACTGGCAGGTTCCCGTAGCAGAAGCGGATAAGGAAAAGACAGCCTTTAACACACTGTTGGGAATCTGTGAATTCAACTACATGCCGTTCAGACTGTGCAACACCCCAGGAATGTTTCAGAGGATGATGGAGTGCTGTATCAGGCACAAGAACTTCGAAACCATCTTGCTGTACCTGGACGATGTCATCGTCTTCTCCAAGACTTATGAGGACCAACTGAAGCACCTAGCCGTGGTGTTTGAAGCTCTGTCCATCTTTGGCTTAAAGATAAAACCATCCAAATGCCATCTGTTAAAGCCCAAAGTACAGTACCTGGGCCATGTGGTGAGCACCGAAGGAGTGGCACCAGACCCTGACAAGGTCACCATGATCAAAGACTGGCCAAAGCCCAGCAACCTCCATGAAGTCCGGCAGTTCCTCGTGTTGGTAGGCTACTACAGAAGTTTTATCAAAGACTTCACCAAGATAGCCGCACCACTACAAGACCTGTTAGTGGGCCAATCTAAGAAGACCAAGGGTAAGAACACCCCATTTGACTGTGACAACGGGCTGGAGAGATCCTTCACTCGATTGAAGTTGGCTCTCACAGGAGATGAAGTACTGGCTTACCCTGAATATGACCAACCATTTGTGCTGTACACAGACGCCAGCAACATGGGACTGGGAGCCAAGTTGTCCCAGGTACAGAAAGGCAAAGAAAGGGTAATCGCCTACACCAGCAGGAAACTTCACCCCACCGAAAGGAACCCCGAGAACTAGAGTTCCTTTAAGCTGGAGTTCCTCGCTATCGTCTGGGCTGTGACAGAGAGGTTCAAACGCTATCTGGCCTCGGCAAGGTTCACCATCTTCACGGACAACAATCCGCTGACACACCTGGAGACAGAAAAACTAAGTGCTTTGGAGCAGCGATGGATCGCTCGGTTGTCCAATTACGAGTTCACCATCAAGTACCGTGCAGGGCATAAGAATGCAAATGCCGATGCCTTGTCCAGGATGCCCAACTTGCCAGAGATGGGAGAAGATTCAGAAACACTCGAAGAAATAGAGTTGCCAGCTTTCCATCACCCTAAAGCGACTCAGTATTCCCATCATGTGTAGAACAGGCACCAAAACAAGCAAGACGCCACGCTGAACCCATTGCCCCACCATGGGTGGGCAGAGACACAGGACATTGACCCTGCAGTCCGTCTGGTCAAAGAGCTGCTGACACAAGCCAATTCGCATCCTGGTACAGATGCTCCACAAGAGACTCAACAGCTGTGGAAAGAGAAAAGCAAACTGTTTATGTACCATGGTATGCTGTGTCAGAGGAGTATTGACCCACACACTCACGAGCTGGTCTGCCAGATAGTGATGCCACAACAAGATGCGCCAATGGTTCTGGAAGCGTACCACGATGGGTCAGGACACTTAAGATGGAAGAATTTAGAGACCCTACTTCGTGGAAGGTACTAATGGATTGGCATGAGGAAAACCATTAAAAAGTGGTGCCGAGAGTGTGGCCCATGTGGCTTGCGCAGAAAGGACCGTGACAGCCAGAAGGCTCCCCTACAGCCCATAGTCACCAAACAGCCACTTGAACTGGTGGCCTTAGACCATGTGAAGCTAACTCCTAGTCAGTCAGGCTATGTCTACGCTTTGACTATTGTGGATCACTACTCCAGATTCCTGGTAGTCGTACCTGTCAAGGACCTGACAGCAAAGATGGTAGCCAAAGCCTTCCAACAGCACTTCTGTAGACCACTTGGATATCCTGAGAAGGTACTTACTGATCAAGGACCAGCCTTCAATGCGGAAGTGTTTCAAGAATTCTGCAACCTCTATGGATGTAAAAAGATCAGAACCACACCGTACCACCCACAAACCAACGGAATGTGTGAAAAGATGAACCAAGTAGTGATTGACTTACTAAAGACATTGCCTTTACATGAAAGAAACTTATGGCCAGAAAAGTTACCAGACTTAGTGGACTTGTACAACCACATTCCAGTGAACTCCACCAAATGTACTCCAGCATACCTGGTGAGAGGAAGATCCAGCAAACTACCTATTGATCTAGACATGGGAGACCTAACCCCAGAAAATACCTCATCTGATGCAGATTGGGATACTGAGAGACAACAAAGGTACCGCCAAGTACAAGAGTGCGTTGAAAGAAGTCTATCACAGGTGAGACAAAAACAAGAGAGAGACTATAACCTACGAACCCCTGCAATTCCCTTGTCACCAGGTGAACAAGTGCTAAAACGTAAAAGAAGACTGCACAAACTTGACGACCAGAAGGAAGCGGAACCGTATACTATCCTACCTTCAAACTTCGACAACACAAAAGTCTGACTTATCAGTAAAGATGAGGAGAAACTTCAACTGTAGTATCCAGAGACTATCTTAAAGTATGCCCTGATAAACTGAAGAACAAAGAAACAGACCCAGGAACATCTCCACCCATGGAAGAAGAAGAAAAGAGAATTCACACCGTTCTTGGAGATTTTCCCCAGTCTTGGACTCAAGTGCATCAGGCCATAGTGATACCTGTCTTGATTTTTCCCCAGCTGGAAATACCAGAACAAAATGTGATTCCAGACCATCCTGAACCAGAAGAGACTCTGCACCAACAGATTCAAGCAGCAAACGTCACCCCAGCAGTGGAACCAGAAAATCCACCCTCTGCTATTGGTGAATCTGTCAGACTTATGGTGAATCTTAAGAATTCGCAGACGCTTGCCCAGTTTGCCAATACAATGCAGGCCTACAAACAATACACACACTAATGGGGCCACTACAGTAACAGCAGACATGTTAGATCAGGAACTACGCAGGTCTACTCGTAGTACCAAAGGTCAAATCCCAGCTCGTTACAGGGACTAAAAATGTCAATAATTGCTATTATTTGTTTGAATTGCTTGCTTACATTTGTTTCAGGTTATATGGACATTGAAGTAATGTACAGTGAATTACCCAAAGACTTTCATTGTAAATAGTTTGGCACCCTCAAGGTGCACCCTGGATCTGCCCACTTTGCCAGCATGGAAAGAGCCTTTCTTTGTTTCTACGGACCAAAGACAACACCAGATGTACTTTTATAAACTTGTTTTTGCAACGTTTAAGCCGAATATACCTCCCATAAAGGGAAGCCAAAGTTTTATAATTGTTCAAATGTTTTTCAAAAATGTTTTTCAAAATGTTTGCATTATTTAATCCCTTTCTGACATTGGACGTACTATTCCATCCATGTGGGGTGGGCCCTAATTCCCAAGGACGGAATAGTAAGTCCAGCGCGATCGGCCGCGCTCACGGGGGGAGTGCGGACGATCGCGGCCGGGTGTCAGCTGCCTATCGCAGCTGACATCCGGCACTATGTGCCAGGAGTGGTCACGGACCGCCCCCGACACATTAACCCCCGACACCGCGATCAAACATGATCGGGGTGTGCCGGCAGTATAGGGAAGCATCGTGCAGGGAGGGGGCGCCCTGCGGGCTTCCCTAAGACCTCCACAGCAACGCGATGTGATTGCTGCGAGGGTCTCTTACCTCCTCCTCCTTGCAGGCCCGGATCCAAGATGGCAGCGGCATCTGGGTCCTGCAGGGAGGTGGCTTCACTATGCCTGCTCAGAAGCATAAGAAAAGTGCACGTCAGATTGCTGATCTGACACAGTGCACAGCAAAGTGTCAGATCAGCGATCTCACACTATAAAATGATGCCTTCCTGGGGCAATGTTATAGTGTAAAAAAAAAATTCCAATGTGTGAAAAAAAATTAAAAAAAAAAAATTCCCCCCCAAAAATATAAATATTGTTCCTATAAATACATTTCTTTATCTAAATAATAATAATAAAAAAAATTACACATATTAAGTATCGCTGCGTCCGTAACGACCCGACCTATAAAACTGTCTCACTAGTTAACCCGTTCAGTGAACACCGTAAAAAAAAAAAAGGGGGCAAAAAACAACGCTTTATTCTCATACCGCCAAACAAAAAGTGGAATAACACGAGATCAAAAAGACGGATATAAATAACCATGGTACCGCTGAAAACAACATCTTGTCCTGCAAAAAACGAGCCGCTTTACAGCATCAGCGAAAAAATAAAAAGTTATAGTCCTCAGAATAAAGCGATGCAAAAATAATTATTTTTTTTATAAAATAGTTTTTATCGTATAAAAGCGCCAAAACATAAAAAAATAATATAAATGAGGTGTCGCTGTAATTGTACTTGCATGTAAAGAAGCTGCGGAGACTAGAGTTGAGCGACCTTGACCTTTTTAGAGTCGAGCCGGGTTTTGCGAAACCCGACTATGTCCAAAGTCGGGTCGAGTGAAATCGGCCGATTATGACGTAAAGTCGGGATCGACCGAAACACGAAACCCAATGCAAGTCAATGGGGCAGCATAGTCGGCAGTGAGTGGGGGCCAGGAAAACACCTAGAGTACCCATTTTAATGTCAAAACCATCCATTCTTCTTAATGAAGCTTGTCAAGCGTAATTTACCTTATAATAATTGGAAGGCATTTGAAATTGGGGGTCATTTGGCTAAAGTTGTGGGGGGTAGGGCTGGTTCAAGTAATTAGTGGGCCCAGGAAATCTGGACCACGTCACGGCAGTGGAGCAGGGAGAGGTAAGTATTTCAACTTTGCAAGTGCTGTGAACCTGAGCAAGCAGGGGGGGCCCACTCGTTGGCATTGGCACTGGCACAGGGCCCCTCAAAGTACAGCGGTGTGTTTGCACGGCGGGGGCGCCTCCCACCGGCAGCAACACTTTTGCGTACTATGAGAGGCCCTGTGCCAGTGACGTCGCCAACTAGTATTCCTCCCCCCACCTGATGAAGGAACCTGCACTTTCATCTGCACCTTCCTCTTTGTCCCCGTGTAAGGTGGTATGGTATGCGGGAAGAGCAACCTGACTTTCAGCAGGGTCACAATGTTGTTGTGTAGCGTGCACGGGGAATGTTGCGTTATGGGTCAATGTACCAGCAGACTCATCTATCACTGGCTGGGCAATGGGCACGATGAAGTGGAAACACAGATATAGGCCCAAAGAAGAAAGTGGGCTAAATGCAGTTCAAAATTGGTAACACAGGAATAACCAGGGGGCATTGCAGTGGAGGACAACTGGAATGAGAGGCTGACACAGAGAGTAGGGCCAAATCAGTAAGTAGTCGAAATGCAGTTCAAAATTGGCAACCGTAGTAAACAGGCGGCACAGCTTTGTTCAGTGGAGGAGAACAGCAAGGAGTGGCAGACACCGATAGTAGGCCCCAACCCAACTAGTAGGCCAAATGCAGTCTAACATTAACAACTACTTAACGAGAGGCTGAAAATGGAATTTCAGGACAGGAAACCAGGAGAACAGCAAGGAGTGGCAGACACCGATAGTAGGCCCCAAACCAACTAGTACGCCAAATGCAGTTGTTCCATTTAACCACAATTTAATGAGAGCCTGAAGATAGAAGCTCAGGAAAGGCAACCTGGGGATCACCTTGGAGTGTAACACACCATCTCTCTCCACCCCATACCCATTTTGTAGGCCTAATGCTGTGTACTTTTCTACAACTACTAAACGAGAGTCGGAAGACCGAAGCAATGGCAAGGAAACCTGGGGAACACCTTGGAGTGTAACACACCATCTCTCTCCACCCCATACCCAATTTGTAGGCCTAATGCAGCCTACTTTCCGACACCTACTAAACGAGAGCATGAAGATCGAAGTTCAGGAAAGGCAACCTGGGGAACACCTTGGAGTGTAACACACCATCTCTCTCCACCCCATACCCATTTTTTAGGCCTAATGCAGTGTACTTTTCTACAACTACTAAACGAGAGTCGGAAGACCGAAGCAATGGCAAGGAAACCTGGGGAACACCTTGGAGTGTAACACACCATCTCTCTCCACCCCATTCCCCATTTTTTAGGCCTAATGCAGCCTACTTTCCGACACCTACTAAACGAGAGCATGAAGATCGAAGCTCAGGAAAGGCAACCTGGGGAACACCTTGGAGTGTAACACACCATCTGTCTCCACCCCATACCCATTTTGTAGGCCTAATGCTGTGTACTTTTCTACAACTACTAAACGAGAGTCGGAAGACCGAAGCAATGGCAAGGAAACCTGGGGAACACCTTGGAGTGTAACACACCATCTCTCTCCACCCCATACCCAATTTGTAGGCCTAATGCAGCCTACTTTCCGACACCTACTAAACGAGAGCATGAAGATTGAAGCTCAGGAAAGGCAACCTGGGGAACACCTTGGAGTGTAACACACCATCTCTCTCCACCCCATACCCATTTTTTAGGCCTAATGCAGTGTACTTTTCTACAACTACTAAACGAGAGTCGGAAGACCGAAGCAATGGCAAGGAAACCTGGGGAACACCTTGGAGTGTAACACACCATCTCTCTCCACCCCATTCCCCATTTTTTAGGCCTAATGCAGCCTACTTTCCGACACCTACTAAACGAGAGCATGAAGATCGAAGCTCAGGAAAGGCAACCTGGTGAACACCTTGGAGTGTAACACACCATCTCTCTCCACCCCATACCCATTTTGTAGGCCTAATGCAGCATACTTTTCTACAACTACTAAACGAGAGCATGAAGATCGAAGCTCAGGAAAGGCAACCTGGTGAAAACCTTGGAGTGTAACACAACCTGTCTCTACACCCCATACCAAATTTGTAGGCCTAATGCAGCGTAGTTTCCACCAACTACTAAACGAGAGCCGGAAGATCGAAGCTCATGAAAGGCAACCCGGGGAACACCTTGGAGTGTAACACAACCTCTCTCTACACCACGAAAGGGCTGATTCTTAGGAAGGAAGGCTGTTGTAAATAAGCATTGCGCGTCCGAGGGTGATTATATTCTTATTCGGTATCTACTCACCCTCGGACGCGCCATGCTTCTTGATTTGTAATTAATGTTTATTTGCAATGTGCTTTTGACTTACTCAATTATTTTTTTAATTATTGATTTTATTAAATTAATAGTTTAACATCTTATTGGAAATAATTTAACCCCTTAATGACCGCCAATATGCCTTTTAACTGACCTGAGATATAAGAGACTTATATCCCCATACAGGGGACAACCCAGCAGCTGTCGACTGGACACTATAGCTGACAACTTGCTTCATCAGCCACGATCAGTTTTTGCACCGTCCAAATCTATTTAACCCCTTAGATGCTGCTGTCAGTAGTGACTACATCATTATAAATGGTTAACAGAGTGTGGGGGCTTCCTCTTTATCTCAATTGGTGGTCTCAGATCATGATTGTGTGGTCCTGATGTTTGCGATGGCAATTCATGACCTAATAGCGGCTTTAGAGTCTGGCGGCTGTAGTAATCTGTTCAGAAGTTAGGGACATTTAGGTGGTAAAAATGCACTTTTTCATTTCTGTCATGCCACTTTGCATTAATTCCTGAAAATCACCTGAAGGGTTAATAAACTACCTGACAGCAGTTTCCAATATGTCATGGGGTGCTATTTATAAAATGGTATCAGGTTTGGGAGTTTCCCAATATATAGGATTCCCAAATTCACTTCAAACATGGATAGGTCCCTAAAAAAATACATTTTGTAAATTTCCTTGAAAAAAAATTAAATTGCTGATACATTTTTAAACCTCCTAAAATGCTAACAAAATAAAATAACATTTTGAAAATGGTGCTGATGTAAAGCCGACATGTGGGAAATGTTATTTATTAATGGTTTGCTATGGTACGACTATCGGGATTAAAGGGATAATCATTCAAAGTTTGAAAATTGCTAATTTTTTAACATTTTTTTCAAATTTCTGATATTTTTTATAAATAAACACAAAACATATCAACCTAAATTTACCATTATCATAAAGTATAATGTGTCACGAAAAAACAATCTCAAAATCACTGGGATTTGTTGAATCGTTCCAGAGTTATTACCACATAAAGGAACACTGGTCAGATTTCAAAAATTTGGCTCCGTCACTAAGGGGTTAAAGGAGACGCGACAGGACAACACTCGGTGGATGCCATATCTGTGTTAACAACTCCAAAAAACTTTCAGTTAACTTCTTGCAGGAGAAAGAAATTGTAGCTGTTGGACCTTTGTAGTACAGTTCCAGATATTTGTTGTGTGTTTGTTTTGATTGTTAAAATGTCTGCATTTGAGATCTCAACACGATCTTATTTTTTATAATCAAATTAATTTTTTAAATATTTTATTAGGTTGGTTCAAGGGGTACACGGGCCGCAGTAGACAGGTCAGTGGAGGCCTAGTGGAAGGAGGGACCGCAGATGCGCCACTGTTTCACCCATACACAATTAGTAGGCCTAATGCAGCGTAGTTTCCAACAGCTACTAAACGAGAGCCGGAAGATCGAAGCTCAGGAAAGGCAACCTGGGGAACACCTTGGAGTGTAACACAACCTCTCTCTACACCACGGAAGGGCTGATTCTTAGGAAGGAAGGCTGTTTTAAATAAGCATTGCGCGTCCGAGGGTGATTATATTCTTATTCGGTATCTACTCACCCTCGGACGCGCCATGCTTCTTGATTTGTAATTAATGTTTATTTGCAATGTGCTTTTGACTTACTCAATTATTTTTTTAATTATTGATTTTATTAAATTAATAGTTTAACATCTTATTGGAAATAATTTAAAGGAGACGCGACAGGACAACACTCGGTGGATGCCATATCTGTGTTAACAACTCCAAAAAACTTTCAGTTAACTTCTTGCAGGAGAAAGAAATTGTAGCTGTTGGACCTTTGTAGTACAGTTCCAGATATTTGTTGTGTGTTTGTTTTGATTGTTAAAATGTCTGCATTTGAGATCTCAACACGATCTTATTTTTTATAATCAAATTAATTTTTTAAATATTTTATTAGGTTGGTTCAAGGGGTACACGGGCCGCAGTAGACAGGTCAGTGGAGGCCTAGTGGAAGGAGGGACCGCAGATGCGCCACTGTTTCACCCATACACAATTAGTAGGCCTAATGCAGCGTAGTTTCCAACAGCTACTAAACGAGAGCCGGAAGATCGAAGCTCAGGAAAGGCAACCTGGGGAACACCTTGGAGTGTAACACAACCTCTCTCTACACCACGGAAGGGCTGATTCTTAGGAAGGAAGGCTGTTTTAAATAAGCATTGCGCGTCCGAGGGTGATTATATTCTTATTCGGTATCTACTCACCCTCGGACGCGCCATGCTTCTTGATTTGTAATTAATGTTTATTTGCAATGTGCTTTTGACTTACTCAATTATTTTTTTAATTATTGATTTTATTAAATTAATAGTTTAACATCTTATTGGAAATAATTTAAAGGAGACGCGACAGGACAACACTCGGTGGATGCCATATCTGTGTTAACAACTCCAAAAAACTTTCAGTTAACTTCTTGCAGGAGAAAGAAATTGTAGCTGTTGGACCTTTGTAGTACAGTTCCAGATATTTGTTGTGTGTTTGTTTTGATTTTTAAAATGTCTGCATTTGAGATCTCAACACGATCTTATTTTTTATAATCAAATTAATTTTTTTTATATTTAATGATGTTGGTTCAAGGGGTACACGGGCAGCAATAGACAGGTCAGTGGAGGCCTAGTGGAAGGAGTGACGGCAGACAGGCATCAAAGGCCTAACATTGGGCTGGCTGTAGGCAAGTTAAAATTGGTTCCAGGGGAACACGGCCATCAGTGGCCTGGTCAGTGTAGTTGTAGTTGAAAGAACGGGACGCAGACAGGCTTCGAAGGCCTAACATAATAATATAGGGCTGGCTGTAGGCAAGTTAAAATTGGTTCCAGGGGAACACGGCCATCAGTGGCCTGGTCAGTGTAGTTGTAGTTGAAAGAACGGGACGCAGACAGGCTTCGAAGGCCTAACATAACAAACTTGGGCTGGCTGTAGGCACTTTTAAATTTGTTCCAGGGGTACATGGGCAGCAGTGTATGGTCAGTGGAAGTCTAGTGGAAGGAGTGACCGCAGACAGGCTTCCAAGGCCTAACATAACAAACTTGGGCTGGCTGTAGGCACTTTTAAATTGGTTCCAGGGGTACACGGGCAGCAGTGGTCTGGTCAGTGGAAGTCTAGTGGAAGGAGTGACCGCAGACAGGCTTCCAAGGCCTAACATAACAAACTTGGGCTGGCTGTAGGCACTTTTAAATTGGTTCCAGGGGTACACGGGCAGCAGTGGTCTGGTCTGTGGAAGTCTAGTGGAAGGAGTGACCGCAGACAGGCTTCGAAGGCCTAACATAATAAACTTGGGCTGGCTGTAGGCACTTTTAAATTGGTTCCAGGGGTACACGGGCAGCAGTGGTCTGGTCTGTGGAAGTCTAGTGGAAGGAGTGACCGCAGACAGGCTTCGAAGGCCTAACATAACAAACTTGGGCTGGCTGTAGGCACTTTTAAATTGGTTCCAGGGGTACACGGGCAGCAGTGGTCTGGTCAGTGGAAGTCTAGTGGAAGGAGTGACCGCAGACAGGCTTCCAAGGCCTAACATAACAAACTTGGGCTGGCTGTAGGCACTTTTAAATTGGTTCCAGGGGTACACGGGCAGCAGTGGTCTGGTCTGTGGAAGTCTAGTGGAAGGAGTGACCGCAGACAGGCTTCGAAGGCCTAACATAATAAACTTGGGCTGGCTGTAGGCACTTTTAAATTGGTTCCAGGGGTACACGGGCAGCAGTGGTCTGGTCTGTGGAAGTCTAGTGGAAGGAGTGACCGCAGACAGGCTTCGAAGGCCTAACATAACAAACTTGGGCTGGCTGTAGGCACTTTTAAATTGGTTCCAGGGGTACACGGGCAGCAGTGGTCTGGTCAGTGGAAGTCTAGTGGAAGGAGTGACCGCAGACAGGCTTCCAAGGCCTAACATAACAAACTTGGGCTGGCTGTAGGCACTTTTAAATTGGTTCCAGGGGTACACGGGCAGCAGTGGTCTGGTCTGTGGAAGTCTAGTGGAAGGAGTGACCGCAGACAGGCTTCGAAGGCCTAACATAATAAACTTGGGCTGGCTGTAGGCACTTTTAAATTGGTTCCAGGGGTACACGGGCAGCAGTGGTCTGGTCAGTGGAAGTCTAGTGGAAGGAGTGACCGCAGACAGGCTTCAAAGGCCTAACATAACAAACTTGGGCTGGCTGTAGGCACTTTTAAATTGGTTGCAGGGGTACACGGGCAGCAGTGGTCTGGTCAGTGGAAGTCTAGTGGAAGGAGTGACCGCAGACAGGCTTCGAAGGCCTAACATAACAAAATTGGGCTGGCTGTAGGCACTTTTAAATTGGTTCCAGGGGTACATGGGCAGCAGTGTATGGTCAGTGAAAGTCTAGTGGAAGGAGTGACGGCAGACAGTCTTCGAAGGCCTAACATAACAAAATTGGGCTGACTGTAGGCACTTTTAAATTGGTTCCAGGGTAACACGGCCAGCAGTGGCCTGGTCAGTGTAGTAGTTGTAGAAAGAAGGGACCGCAGACAGGCTTCGAAGGCCTAACATAACAAAAATGTCAAAACAATGGTATTGTCAGTGCCAGGCATTGAAGGATGTCAGCGCCTAGACTACACATTGGTGAAGCTGTGAGAGATAATTTTGCTAGTGGTAGAGCACTGTTTGAGCTGGGGGGGGAACTGTCTTGTGGCCGGCGGTACAGGCACAGGGCCCCTCATATTACAACGGTGTGTCTGACGTTGGGTGCGCACCACCACCGCCAGAGACACTTTATTGTACTATGAGGGACCCAGTGGCAGTGCCGTCGACCAAAAGCGGCCACACCTACCTCTTCAGACAAACAGCACTCTCAAGGGTCCAAGCGCAAAGTGGCGATAGCACGGCCCCGTGTGGGGAGTTTGGCCATTTCGTGAGGTGGAAACATGTCGTATGCTGGACAATCAGGTGAAGAAAATTACGAGATTGGAAAAGTCATTCAGAATAGTCCACAGGCAAGACCTTTTCATAGGAAAGCTAGGTGTCAGCCGGGCAGGGTGGGGCAAAAGATTTTGAAATCCAGTTGTGGTTCATTTTAATGAAGGTTAGATCATCTACATTTTGGGTAGCCAGACGAGTCCTTTTTTCTGTTATTATTGAACCTGCAGCACTGAATACTCTTTCTGATAGGACACTAGCTGCCGGGCAAGCAAGCTCCTGCAATGCATATTCTGCCAATTCTGGCCAGGTGTCTAATTTTGATGCCCAGTAATCAAATGGGAATGACGGTTGAGGGAGAACGTCGATAAGGGATGAAAAATAGTTTGTAACCATACTGGACAAATGTTGTCTCCTGTCACTTTGAATTGATGCTGCAGTACCTGTCCTGTCTGCGGTCATAGAAAAATCACTCCACAACCTGGTCAGAAAACCCCTCTGGCCAACGCCACTTCTGATTTCTGCCCCTCTAACACCTCTGGTCTGCTGGCCCCTGGAGCTCGTGTGAGAACGATCACGGGCGCTGTGTGCAGGGAATGCCAGAAGCAAACGGTCAACAAGAGTTGATTGTTTTGTTGCTAATATTAGTTCCAAGTTCTCATGTGGCATAATATTTTGCAATTTGCCTTTATAGCGAGGATCAAGGAGGCAGGTCAACCAGTAATCGTCATCGTTCATCATTTTTGTAATGCGTGTGTCCCTTTTGAGGATACGCAAGGCATAATCCGCCATGTGGGCCAAAGTTCCCGTTGTCAAATCTGCGGTTGTGCTTGGTTGAGGGGCAGTTGCAGGCAAATCTACGTCACTTGTGTCCCTCAAAAAACCAGAACCCGGCCTTGCCACGCCACCAATTTCCCGTGCCCCCGGGAAAGCTTCCTCATTAAAAATATACTCATCCCCATCATCCTCCTCATCCTCCACCTCCTCTTCGCCCGGTACCTCGTCATGTACTCTGCCCTGACCAGACAATCGCTGACTGTCATCAAGGCTTTCCTCTTCCTCTGGTGCAGACGCCTGATCCTTTATGTGCGTCAAACTTTGCATCAGCAGACGCATTAGGGGGATGCTCATGCTTATTATGGCGTTGTCTGCACTAACCAGCCGTGTGCATTCCTCAAAACACTGAAGGACTTGACACATGTCTTGAATCTTCGACCACTGCACACCTGACAACTCCATGTCTGCCATCCTACTGCCTGCCCGTGTATGTGTATCCTCCCACAAAAACATAACAGCCCGCCTCTGTTCGCACAGTCTCTGAAGCATGTGCAGTGTTGAGTTCCACCTTGTTGCAACGTCTATGATTAGGCGATGCTGGGGAAGGTTCAAAGAACGCTGATAGGTCTGCATACGGCTGGAGTGTACAGGCGAACGGCGGATATGTGCGCAAAGTCCACGCACTTTGAGGAGCAGGTCGGATAACCCCGGAAAACTTTTCAGGAAGCACTGCACCACCAGGTTTAAGGTGTGAGCCAGGCAAGGAATGTGTTTCAGTTGGGAAAGGGAGATGGCAGCCATGAAATTCCTTCCATTATCACTCACTACCTTGCCTGCCTCAAGATCTACAGTGCCCAGCCACGACTGCGTTTCTTGCTGCAAGAACTCGGACAGAACTTCCGCGGTGTGTCTATTGTCGCCCAAACACTTCATAGCCAATACAGCCTGCTGACGTTTGCCAGTAGCTGCCCCATAATGGGAGACCTGGTGTGCAACAGTGGCAGGTGCGGATGGAGTGTTTGTGCGACTGCGGTCTGTGGACGAGCTCTTGCTTCTGCAGGAGGACGAGGAGGAGGAGGAGGAGGAGGGGGTGCGAACGGCTACAGACAACTGTTTACTAGACCGTGGGCTAGGCAGAACTGTCCCAAACTTGCTGTCCCCTGTGGACCCTGAATCCACCACATTTACCCAGTGTGCCGTGATGGACACGTAACGTCCCTGGCCATGCCTACTGGTCCATGCATCTGTTGTCAGGTGCACCTTTGTGCTCACAGATTGCCTGAGTGCATGGACGATGCGCTCTTTAACATGCTGGTGGAGGGCTGGGATGGCTTTTCTGGAAAAAAAGTGTCGACTGGGTAGCTCGTAGCGTGGTACAGCGTAGTCCATCAGGTCTTTGAAAGCTTCGCTTTCAACTAACCGGTAGGGCATCATCTCTAACGAGATTAGTCTAGCTATGTGGGCGTTCAAACCCTGTGTACGCGGATGCGAGGCTAAGTATTTCCTTTTTCTAACCATAGTCTCATGTAGGGTGAGCTGGACTGGAGAGCTGGAGATCGTGGAACTAGCGGGGGTGCCGGTGGACATGGCAGACTGAGAGACGGTGGGAGATGGTATTGTTGCCGCCGGTGCCCTAGATGCAGTGTTTCCTACTACGAAACTGGTGATTCCCTGACCCTGACTGCTTTGGCCTGGCAAAGATACCTGCACAGATACAGCAGGTGGTGCGCTAAATGGTGGTCCTACACTGCCGGAAGGGATGTTGCGTTGATGACTAGCTTCATTGGCCGAGGGTGCAACAACCTTAAGGGACGTTTGGTAGTTAGTCCAAGCTTTCAAATGCATGGTGGTTAAATGTCTATGCATGCAACTAGTATTGAGACTTTTCAGATTCTGACCTCTGCTTAAGGAAGTAGAACATTTTTGACAGATGACTTTGCGCTGATCAATTGGATGTTGTTTAAAAAAATGCCAGACTGCACTCTTTCTAGCATCGGATACCTTTTCAGGCATTGCAGACTGAGCTTTAACCGGATGGCCACGCTGTCCTCCACCAGGTTTTGGCTTTGCCACGCGTTTTGGGCAAGATACGGGCCCGGCAGATGGAACCTGTGGCGATGTTGATGCCTGCTGCGGCCCCTCCTCCTCCTCTGCTTCAGAACTGCTGCCGCCTGCACCCTGTTCCCCCAATGGCTGCCAATCGGGGTCAAGAACTGGGTCATCTAATAACTCTTCTTGTACCTCCTGCGCAACTTCGTCTGTGTCACCGTGTCGTTCGGTGGTATAGCGTTCGTGATGGGGCAACATAGTCTCATCAGGGTCTGATTCTTGATCAGCACCCTGCGAGGGCAATGTTGTGGTCTGAGTCAAAGGACCAGCATAGTAGTCTGGCTGTGGCTGTGCGTCAGTGCACTCCATGTCAGATTCAACTTGTAATGGGCATGGACTGTTAACTGCTTCACTTTCTAAGCCAGGGACGGTATGTGTAAAGAGCTCCATGGAGTAACCCGTTGTGTCGCCTGCTGCATTCTTCTCTGTTGTTGTTTTTGCTGAAGAGGACAAGGAAGTGACTTGTCCCTGACCGTGAACATCCACTAACGACGCGCTGCTTTTACTTTTACCAGTTTCACGAGAGGAGGCAAAAGAGCTAGAGGCTGAGTCAGCAAGATAAGCCAAAACTTGCTCTTGCTGCTCCGGCTTTAAAAGCGGTTTTCCTAATCCCAGAAAAGGGAGCGTTCGAGGCCTTGTGTAGCCGGACGACGAACCTGGCTCCACAGCTCCAGACTTAGGTGCAATATTTTTTTCCCCACGACCACCTGATGCTCCACCACTACCACTACCCTCATTACCAGCTGACAATGAACGCCCCCGGCCACGACCTCTTCCACTAGACTTCCTCATTGTTTTAAAAACGTAACCAAACTAACGTTATTTGTTGCAGTCACACAACTTACACGGTGAGCTATAACTTCAGTATGATTTAGCTACCCCTTTACAGGTTGGTGAGACCACAGCGAAAATCAGGCCCAATGTTACACACTCTTTTTTTGGTGGCTGCAAATTAGAGAGATGCCCCACACGCAGGACTGTCACTGAAGCACAAATGTTAATATTAATGTCACACTATTATTTTTTTTTTATTTTTATTTTTTTCAGGAACACTTTAGAAACCCCCCCCAAAAAAAAAAATAGATTTTTGCAGGGAGAATTTAGAAAACAAATGTAACAAACTATATGCTTTCTATGGGCCACTGAGTGAGAGATGACGCACACAGGAATCAGGAGTGGCACACAAGCCCAGAGGCCAATATTTTTCTACCAATGATTGATGGAGTTATTTTCTCTGGTAGATTTTGGAACCCAAATCAAGGAAAAAAAATATAGGCTTTCTATGGACCACAATTGGAGAGAGAGAGAGAGAGAGAGAGAGAGAGATGGCACACCCAGGAGTCAAGACTGGCACACAAGCAGAAAGGCCAATATTAATCTTCCATTTTTTTTTTGGGTTTGTTTTTTTTTTTTTTTTTTTTCAGGGAGACTTTAGAAAAAAAAATAATAAAAAAAATATGATTTTATCAGGAAGAATTTAGAAACCAAATAAAATAAAATGATTTTTTCAGGGAGAATTTATAAAACAAATAAAAACAAAAATAGGCGTTCTATGGCCCACTGACTGAGAGATGACGCACACAGGAGTCAGGAGTGGCACACAAGCCCAGAGGCCAATATTTTTCTACCAATGATTGATGTAGTTATTTTCTCTGGTAGATTTTGGAACCCAAATCAAGGAAAAAAAATATAGGCTTTCTATGGACCACAATTGGAGAGAGAGAGAGAGAGAGAGAGAGAGAGAGATGGCACACCCAGGAGTCAAGACTGGCACACAAGCAGAAAGGCCAATATTAATCTCCCACTGTTTTTTTTGGTTGTTTTTTTTTTTTTTTTTTCAGGGAGACTTTAGAAAAAAAAATAATAAAAAAAATATGATTTTATCAGGAAGAATTTAGAAACCAAATAAAATAAAATGATTTTTTCAGGGAGAATTTATAAAACAAATAAAAACAAAAATAGGCGTTCTATGGCCCACTGACTGAGAGATGACGCACACAGGAGTCAGGAGTGGCACACAAGCCCAGAGGCCAATATTTTTCTACCAATGATTGATGTAGTTATTTTCTCTGGTAGATTTTGGAACCCAAATCAAGGAAAAAAAATATAGGCTTTCTATGGACCACAATTGGAGAGAGAGAGAGAGAGAGAGAGATGGCACACCCAGGAGTCAAGACTGGCACACAAGCAGAAAGGCCAATATTAATCTCCCACTGTTTTTTTTGGTTGTTTTTTTTTTTTTTTTTTCAGGGAGACTTTAGAAAAAAAAATAATAAAAAAAATATGATTTTATCAGGAAGAATTTAGAAACCAAATAAAATAAAATGATTTTTTCAGGGAGAATTTATAAAACAAATAAAAACAAAAATAGGCGTTCTATGGCCCACTGACTGAGAGATGACGCACACAGGAGTCAGGAGTGGCACACAAGCCCAGAGGCCAATATTTTTCTACCAATGATTGATGTAGTTATTTTCTCTGGTAGATTTTGGAACCCAAATCAAGGAAAAAAAATATAGGCTTTCTATGGACCACAATTGGAGAGAGAGAGAGAGAGAGAGAGAGAGATGGCACACCCAGGAGTCAAGACTGGCACACAAGCAGAAAGGCCAATATTAATCTCCCACTGTTTTTTTTGGTTGTTTTTTTTTTTTTTTTTTCAGGGAGACTTTAGAAAAAAAAATAATAAAAAAAATATGATTTTATCAGGAAGAATTTAGAAACCAAATAAAATAAAATGATTTTTTCAGGGAGAATTTATAAAACAAATAAAAACAAAAATAGGCGTTCTATGGCCCACTGACTGAGAGATGACGCACACAGGAGTCAGGAGTGGCACACAAGCCCAGAGGCCAATATTTTTCTACCAATGATTGATGTAGTTATTTTCTCTGGTAGATTTTGGAACCCAAATCAAGGAAAAAAAAAATAGGCTTTCTATGGACCACAATTGGAGAGAGAGAGAGAGAGAGAGAGAGAGAGAGAGATGGCACACCCAGGAGTCAAGACTGGCACACAAGCAGAAAGGCCAATATTAATCTCCCACTGTTTTTTTTGGTTGTTTTTTTTTTTTTTTTTCAGGGAGACTTTAGAAAAAAAAATAATAAAAAAAATATGATTTTATCAGGAAGAATTTAGAAACCAAATAAAATAAAATGATTTTTTCAGGGAGAATTTATAAAACAAATAAAACCAAAAATAGGCGTTCTATGGCCCACTGACTGAGAGATGACGCACCCAGGAGTCAAGACTGGCACACAAGCAGAAAGGCCAATATTAATCTCCCACTGTTTTTTTTTTTTTTTTTTTTTTTCAGGGAGACTTTAGAAAAAAAAATAATAAAAACAATATGATTTTATCAGGAAGAATTTAGAAACCAAATAAAATAAAATGATTTTTTCAGGGAGAATTTAGAAAACAAATAAAACCAAAAATAGGCGTTCTATGGCCCACTGACTGAGAGAGAGAGAGAGATGGCACGCTTAGTACTGGCACACAAGCCCAAAGGGCAATATTAATCTCCCTTTTTTTTTCAGGGAGAATTTCTAAAACCCAAAAAAAAAAAAAAATAGGCTTTCTATGGCCCACTATTTGTGAGAGAGATGGGACGCTCAGGACTGGCACAGATGGCACGCTCAGGACTGGCACAGAAGCCCAGAGGCCAATATTAATCTCCCTTTTTTTCTGGGAGAATTTATAAAACCAAAAACATATTTAAATAGGCTTTCTATGGCCCACTATTTGTGAGAGAGATGGCACGCTCAGGACTGGCACAGATGGCACGCTCACAACTGGCACACAAGCCCAGAGGCCAATATTAATCTCCCTTTTTTCAGGGAAAATTTATAAAACCAAAAAAAAAATTAAATAGGCTTTCTATGGCCCACTATTTGTGAGAGAGATGGCACGCTCAGGACTGGCACAGATGGCACGCTCACAACTGGCACACAAGCCCAGAGGCCAATATTAATCTCCCTTTTTTTCAGGGAGAATTTATAAAACCAAAAAAAAAATTAAATAGGCTTTCTATGGCCCACTATTTGTGAGAGAGATGGCACGCTCAGGGCTGGCACAGATGGCACGCTCAGGACTGGCACACAAGCCCAGAGGCCAATATTAATCTCCCTTTTTTTCAGGGAGAATTTATAAAACCCAAAAAAAAATAAAATAGGCTTTCTATGGCCCACTATTTGTGAGAGAGATGGCACACTCAGGACTGGCACACAAGCCCAAAGGCCAATATTAATCTCCCACTGTATTTTTATCAGGGAGAATTTATACACCCCACAAAAAAAAATACAGAAAAATGAAAAGGCTTTCTATGGCCCACTATGTGAGAGAGATGGCACACACAGGGATGGCACTCTAGCAGAAATGCCAAATTGCCAATCTTAATCTCCCACCAAAAAAAAAAAAAAAAAAAAAACAGGGAATGTCCTACAATTACTATCTCCCTGCCTGCAGTAATCTCAGCCAGGTATGGCAGGCAGCTACTATCTCCCTGCCTGCAGTAATCTCAGCCAGGTATGGCAGGCAGCAATAAGGAGTGGACTGATGCACAAATGAAATAAAAAGTGTGGACAAACAAAAAAGATAGCTGTGCAGAAAGGAAGGAACAAGAGGATTTGTGCTTTGAAAAAAGCAGTTGGTTTGCACAGCGGCGTACACACAGCAATGCAGCTATCAGGGAGCCTTCTAGGGCAGCCCAATGAGCTACAGCGCTGAGGGGAAAAAAAAAAAAAAAAACTTCCACTGTCCCTGCACACCGAGGGTGGTGTTGGACAGTGCAAATCGCTGCAGCACAAGCGGTTTTGTGGTTAATGGACCCTGCCTAACGCTATCCCTGCTTCTGACAAAGCGGCAGCAACCTCTCCCTAAGCTCAGATCAGCAGCAGTAAGATGGCGGTCGGCGGGAACGCCTCTTTATAGCCCCTGTGACGTCGCAGACAGCAAGCCAATCACTGCAATGCCCTTCTCTAAGATGGTGGGGACCAGGACCTATGTCATCACGCTGCCCACACTCTGCGTTTACCTTCATTGGCTGAGAAATGGCGCTTTTCGCGTCATTGAAACGCGACTTTGGCGCGAAAGTCGCGTACCGCATGGCCGACCCCGCACAGGGGTCGGATCGGGTTTCATGAAACCCCGACTTAGCCAAAAGTCGGCGACTTTTGAAAATGTTCGACCCGTTTCGCTCAACCCTAGCGGAGACACCATCACGTGTTTCTCGACGCAAGCAGTGAATAGCCAGGCCTTTCCCCGGGAAGGAACAACCACGGGAAGGGCAGCATCCTATGAAGGAAAGCCACCTATGCCAAGCATGGTATCCATCCACAGACAGCTGTTTCGGGGTTTTTGCCCCTCATCAGTGTGGAGTAGGAATCTGGCTATTAGGAGCAGTGCCTAGTAAAAAGGCTATAAAGGCACAGATGATTGGCCTTGGGGAGACCAAAACATCCAATACCGCGGAGACACCATCATGTAAAGAAGCTGCGGAGACACCATCAGCTGTCTGTGGATGGATACCATGCTTGGCATAGGTGGCTTTCCTTCATAGGATGCTGCCCTTCCCGTGGTTGTTCCTTCCCGGGGAAAGGCCTGGTTATTCACTGCTTGCGTCGAGAAACACGTGATGGTGTCTCCGCAGCTTCTTTACATGCATCTGCATATTTCCCATAAGGGATGGGGGCAGTGTTCTGGAATCACTGCGTTGAGAAACACGTGATGGTGTCTCCGCGGTGTTGGATGTTTTGGTCTCCCCAAGGCCAATCATCTGTGCCTTTATAGCCTTTTTACTAGGCACTGCTCCTAATAGCCAGATTCCTACTCCACACTGATGAGGGGCAAAAACCCCGAAACAGCTGTCTGTGGATGGATACCATGCTTGGCATAGGTGGCTTTCCTTCATAGGATGCTGCCCTTCCCGTGGTTGTTCCTTCCCGGGGAAAGGCCTGGCTATTCACTGCTTGCGTCGAGAAACACGTGATGGTGTCTCCGCAGCTTCTTTACATGCATCTGCATATTTCCCATAAGGGATGGGGGCAGTGTTCTGGAATCACTGCGTTGAGAAACACGTGATGGTGTCTCCACGGTGTTGGATGTTTTGGTCTCCCCAAGGCCAATCATCTGTGCCTTTATAGCTGTAATTGTACTGACCCGAAGAATAAAACTGCTTCATCCATTTTACCAAACGTGGAACGGTATAAACGCCTCCACCAAAAGAAATTCATGAATAGCTGGTTTTTGGTCATTCTGCCTCACAAAAATCGGAATAAAAAGCGATCAAAAAATGTCACGTGCCCAAAAATGTTACCAATAAAAACGTCAACTTGTCCTGCAAAAATCAAGACCTCACAGAACTCTGTTGACTCAAATATGGAAAAATTATAGCTCTCAAAATGTGGTAACGCAAAAAAAAATGTTTTGCAATAAAAAGCGTCTTTCAGTGTGTGACGGCTGCCAATCATAAAAATCCCCTAAAAAACCCGCTATAAAAGTAAATCAAACCCCCCATCATCACCCCCTCAGAGAAAAATTTAAAAATTAAAAAAAATGTATTTATTTCCATTTTCCCATTAGGGTTAGGTTTGGGGCTAGGGTTAAGGCTACAGTTAGGGTTGGGGCTAAAGTTAGGGTTGGGGTTAAAGTTAGGGTTAGGGTTTGGATTACATTTACGGTTGGGAATAGGGTTGGGATTAGGGTTAGGGGTGTGTCTGGGTTAGAGGTGTGGTTAGGGTTACCGTTGGGATTAGGGTTAGGGGTGTGTTTGGATTAGGGTTTCAGTTATAATTGGGGGGTTTCCACTGTTTAGGCACATCAGGGGCTCTCCAAACGCGATATGGCGTCCGATCTCAATTCCATCCAATTCTGCGTTGAAAAAGTAAAACGGTGCTCCTTCCCTTCCGAGCTCTCCCGTGTTCCCAAACAGGGGTTTACCCCAACATATGGGGTATCAGCGTACTCAGGACAAATTGGACAACATCTTTTGGGGTCCAATTTCTCCTGTTACCCCTGGGAAAATACAAAACTGGAGGCTAAAAAATAATTTTTGTGGTGAAAAAAAAAAGATTTTTATTTTCACGGCTCTGCATTATAAACTGTAGTGAAACACTTGGGGGCTCAAAGTTCTCACAACACATCTAGATAAGTTCCTTGGGGGGTCTAGTTTCCAATATGGGGTCACTTGTGGGGGGTTTCTACTGTTTAGGTACATTAGGGGCTCTGCAAACGCAATGTGACGCCTGCATACCATTCCATCTAAGTCTGCATTCCAAATGGCGCTCCTTCCCTTCCGAGCCCTCCCGTGTGCCCAAACGGTGGTTCCCCCCCACATATAGGGTATCAGCATACTCAGGACAAATTTGACAACAACTTTTGGGGTCCAATTTCTCCTGTTACCCTTGGGAAAATACAAAACTGGGGGCTAAAAAATAATTTTTGTGGGAAAAAATTTTTGTTTTATTTTTTTACGGCTCTGCATTATAAACTTCTGTGAAGCACTTGGTGGGTCAAAGTGCTCACCACACCTCTAGATAAGTTCCTTAGGGGGTCTACTTTCCAAAATGGTGTCACTTGTGGGGGGTTTCAATGTTTAGGCACATCAGTGGCTCTCCAAACGCAACATGGCGTCCCATCTCAATTCCAGTCAATTTTACATTGAAAAGTCAAATGGCGTTCCTTCGCTTCCGAGCACTGTCATGCGCCCAAACAGTGGCTTTACCCCCACATATGGGGCATCATCGTACTCAGGACAAATTGTACAACAACTTTTGTGGTCCATTTTCTCCTGTTACCCTTGGTAAAATAAAACATATTGGAGCTGAAGTCAATTTATTGTGAAAAAAAGTTAAATGTTCATTTTTATTTAAACATTCCAAAAATTCCTGTGAAACACCTGAAGGGTTAATAAACTTCTTGAATGTGGTTTTGAGCACCTTGAGGGGTGCAGTTTTTAGAATGGTGTCACACTTGGGTATTTTCTATCATATAGACCCCTCAAAATGAGTTCAAATGAGATGTGGCCCCTAAAATAAAATGGTGTTGTAAAAATGAGAAATTGCTGGTCAACTTTTAACCCTTATAACTCCCTAACAAAAAAAAAATGTTGGTTCCAAAATTGTGCTGATGTAAAGTAGACATGTGGGAAATGTTACTTACTAAGTATTTTGTGTGACATATCTCTGTGATTTAATTGCATAAAAATTGCATAAAAATTCAAAGTTGGAAAATTGCGAAATTTTCAAAATTTTCGCCAAATTTCCGTTTTTTTCACAAATAAACGCAGGTAATATCAAAAATTTTTACCGCTATCATGAAGTACAATATGTCACGAGAAAACATTGTCAGAATCACTGGGATCCGTTGAAGCATTCCAGAGTTATAACCTCATAAAGGGACCGTGGTCAGAATTGTAAAAATTGGCCTGGTCATTAACGTGCAAACCACCCTTGGGGGTAAAGGGGTTAACTTGTAACTGTTGTCTTCTTTTCCCAGTCCGGGAGTGCTCTATTTAAGGAAGGGGGGGAGGGTTGGGAGTGTTCCTCACGGGGAGAGTGATGTTACGTTTGGAAGCGATGAAGGAAGATCTTTTATCAGGTAACCACAATGCATACAACATGTTCACACTCCAGACCAGAAGGGGGAGCTCTAAACCTGTTTAAGGTGAACTCCCCTATTATGACATCCTGATCTGGAGGGAAAGGAGAGTTCAGTTTCAGTTCAGAAAATGAGAGACACAGAAGAGAGCAGACCGAGATAGTGTCAGAAGGTCTGAAGGGGCCTGTAGTCTGAAGTACTGCAGCTCCTGGAGGAAGAGACATACAGAAAGCTGAACATTGTTCAGTGAGTGTGCATGAGAGCGAAGCACAGGAGAGTAACATCAGGGGAGACCAGCTAAGATTAGGCTGCCTCATTCTGAGGCGCAGATAACCGGTAACCGGACCACCGAGGTTGTAAGGACTCTACGACTTACAGCAGAGACCGGCAGGACAGCTGAATTGCAAGTTATCTGTCCCCACATACACCTGAAGGCACGATGACATCCTTAGAGGCTGGGGCGTGCTAGAGTCCCTATAAACCACCTCAAGTCACCAGTCATACGGGTCGTGTCCTATCCTATACAGGGGACAGAGAGAGAACATCTGTGAGGACCTTATCTGAAGCCACAGGCAGTAAGGAACAACAACACCACCGCGCTAAAGGAAGGCTTTTAACTCCACTTGGTAAAGGGTACTCTGGATTCGCTTCCAAGCCGGCTGGATCCTGCCTGCCCTGTGATCTGGTCCCCTGGACTGTGGCTGCCGAAGTCTTCAGTAAATAAGGTAAAGAGACTGCAAGCCTGCGTCCTCGTTCTTTACTGCGCCATTCACCATCTTCAATCTACACAACGGGAGCCCTGGGGATATACTTCACCTGTGGGAAGTAATACTATCTAGCTGCCATAACATCACCCCAGAGGACCCCTTAAAGGAGAGTTGGTCCCCACTGACTGAACACCACAGGTGGCGTCACAAACATGAACTTTATTCCCTTTAAAGACCTTTCCCTTTTACATGGACCGGGTCGCAGCCACCGTGACATCCCCCTGTGAACCGCCGTACCCGGTACCGAGTACCCCACGGCCCTGGTGGGCGACTCACTAGCATCAGGACAACACGATGCGATCGCGTTGTCCTGATGGTCTCCATGGAGACCCCCCGGCTGCAAGATGTCTATTGGGTCCTTCAGGGAAGGTGGCTTTGCAGTGCCTGCAGGGAGCAGGACCTGAGATGCCTCCTTCCCTGCCTGTCAGACGCTGCTCTGATGTTCTGCAGTGCAGATGCATTGCAGAACATCTGATCAGAAGTGTAAAAATATATTTTTTTTAAATCCCCAAATAAAGAAAAAAAAAGAAACAAATACATTTATTTATGTGAATAAAAAAATAAACATTTATTGTACACATACAGTGGGGCAAAAAAGTATTTAGTCAGTCAGCAATAGTGCAAGTTCCACCACTTAAAAAGATGAGAGGCGTCTGTAATTTACATCATAGGTAGACCTCAACTATGGGAGACAAACTGAGAAAAAAAAATCCAGAAAATCACATTGTCTGTTTTTTTAACATTTTATTTGCATATTATGGTGGAAAATAAGTATTTGGTCAGAAACAAACAATCAAGATTTCTGGCTCTCACAGACCTGTAACTTCTTCTTTAAGAGTCTCCTCTTTCCTCCACTCATTACCTGTAGTAATGGCACCTGTTTAAACTTGTTATCAGTATAAAAAGACACCTGTGCACACCCTCAAACAGTCTGACTCCAAACTCCACTATGGTGAAGACCAAAGAGCTGTCAAAGGACACCAGAAACAAAATTGTAGCCCTGCACCAGGCTGGGAAGACTGAATCTGCAATAGCCAACCAGCTTGGAGTGAAGAAATCAACAGTGGGAGCAATAATTAGAAAATGGAAGACATACAAGACCACTGATAATCTCCCTCGATCTGGGGCTCCACGCAAAATCCCACCCCGTGGGGTCAGAATGATCACAAGAACGGTGAGCAAAAATCCCAGAACCACGCGGGGGGACCTAGTGAATGAACTGCAGAGAGCTGGGACCAATGTAACAAGGCCTACCATAAGTAACACACTACGCCACCATGGACTCAGATCCTGCAGTGCCAGACGTGTCCCACTGCTTAAGCCAGTACATGTCCGGGCCCGTCTGAAGTTTGCTAGAGAGCATTTGGATGATCCAGAGGAGTTTTGGGAGAATGTCCTATGGTCTGATGAAACCAAACTGGAACTGTTTGGTAGAAACACAACTTGTCGTGTTTGGAGGAAAAAGAATACTGAGTTGCATCCATCAAACACCATACCTACTGTAAAGCATGGTGGTGGAAACATCATGCTTTGGGGCTGTTTCTCTGCAAAGGGGCCAGGACGACTGATCCGGGTACATGAAAGAATGAATGGGGCCATGTATCGTGAGATTTTGAGTGCAAACCTCCTTCCATCAGCAAGGGCATTGAAGATGAAATGTGGCTGAGTCTTTCAACATGACAATGATCCAAAGCACACCGCCAGGGCAACGAAGGAGTGGCTTCGTAAGAAGCATTTCAAGGTCCTGGAGTGGCCTAGCCAGTCTCCAGATCTCAACCCTATAGAAAACCTTTGGAGGGAGTTGAAAGTCCGTGTTGCCAAGCGAAAAGCCAAAAACATCACTGCTCTAGAGGAGATCTGCATGGAGGAATGGGCCAACATACCACCAACAGTGTGTGGCAACCTTGTGAAGACTTACAGAAAACGTTTGACCTCTGTCATTGCCAACAAAGGATATATTATAAAGTATTGAGATGAAATTTTGTTTCTGACCAAATACTTATTTTCCACCATAATATGCAAATAAAATGTTAAAAAAACAGACGATGTGATTTTCTGGATTTTTTTTTCTTAGTTTGTCTCCCATAGTTGAGGTCTACCTATGATGTAAATTACAGACGCCTCTCATCTTTTTAAGTGGTGGAACTTGCACTATTGCTGACTGACTAAATACTTTTTTGCCCCACTGTATTTGGTATCGCCGCGTCCATAACGACCCTCTCTATAAAACTGTCCCACCAGTTAACCCCTTCAGTGAACACCGTTAAAAAATAAAAAAACAAGGCAAAAAACAAAGCTTTGTCATCATACCGCCAAACAAAAAGTGCAATAAAACGCTTTAAAAAAGACGAATGTATATATATAAAAAAATGGTGCCGCTGAAAACATCAAATTCTCTGGTCCCTTCTGAGCCCCAGTGCGCCTAAACCACATTTAGTGCCGACATGTTTTGCATTTCTGTAGTGATGACAGTCTGCCTAATTTACAGGTGCGTGTCTTCAGAAGCATGAGCTGGGCATCGTGTACTGGTCACTACTAGTGATGAGCGAGCACTAAAATGCTCGGGTACTCGTTGCTCGGGTCGAGCAGATTGGAATACTCGGGTACTCGGCCAGAACAACGAGCCCAATGGGAGTCCTGAATATTTTTACCGCGATCCCCCCCGGGGTCCTTTTATGGTCTAAAAACGTCTGAAAATGATGGAAATACTGCTCAAATGACACATGGACATCATAGGGATCACCGCTGGAAGCATTCCTGACTCTTAGTTCACAGCTGTAAACATTTTTATCCGAGATTCATGCCATTTTTCCCGGTACAACAAAAAACACACTAAAACGAAACCAAAACGGATTTTGCTGGGAAATATGTCAAGGTACATCCTTTGCAGGTTAATGACTTGCCTGTAAGGCCAAATATTTAACCCCAGACCAAAAATTTCCTCCTCCACTTAGGCTTAGTTCTGACGCAGCGTTTTTGAAGTGTTTTTCAACTTTAAAGGGAACCTGTCACCCCCAAAATTGAAGGTGAGCTAAGCCCACTGGCATCAGGGGCTTATCTACAGCATTCTGTAATGCTGTAGATAAGCCCCAAATGTAATCTGAAAGATGTAAAAAAAAAAAAGGTTAGATTATGCTCACCCTGGGGCGGTCCGATGGGCGTCGCGGTCCGGTCTGGGGCCTCCTACCTTCTTACAATGACGTCCTCTTTACCTTTTTTACTGACGTCTTCAGGCAGCCACAGTCCAGGGCACCAGATCACAGGGCAGGCAGGGCCCGGCCGGCTTGGAGGCAAGTTAGGAGTCCCCTTATCCAGGTGGAATTCAAAGCCTTCCTCTAGCGCCATGGTGGTGTAGTCCCTTACTTCATATATCTTCAAATAAAGTCCTCACAGATGTTATCTCTCTCTCTGTCCCCCGGTTAGGATAGGACATAACCCGTATGACTGGTGACTTGAGGTGGTTTATAGGGACTCTAGTACGCCCCAGCCTCTAAGGGTGTCACTGTGCCTCCTGGGTAACTTGGAGTTCAGCTGCCCTGCCGGTCTCTGATGTAAGTCATAGAGGTCCTCAGTGTTCCGGCTACCGGTCTCTGCGCCTCAGAAGGAGGCAGCCTGCTCGGGGCTGGTCTCCCCCTGATATCCTCTCCTGTGCTTTGCTCTCCTACACGTTCACTGAAATGAATTTGGCTTTCTGAATGTCTCTTTCCGGGAACTGCTGCACTGCGGCTACACAGCTCCGTAAACCCTCTTCTGCCTCAGACTGATCCAATCTGTCTCCTGGCAAGCACTGTTCTAGCTTTCCCACCAAAACTACTAACTATATATATATATATATATATATATATATATATATATATATATATGGTGTCACCTAGTAAATATGATCAATAAGCTCCCCCTGGTGGCCTGGAGTGTGAATGTGTTGCATGTTTGTGGTACCTGGTTACAGTTATCCCTTCTTGCTTTCAAGTGTAATATCACTCTCCCCATGAGGAAAGCAATGCTACTGTGATGACCAGGACCCCGGGGCGCCACACATTCAATGGGAAATGTCATTGTAACATTTAACAACCCTAGCTGGCCATGTGGGGTGTGACACATAAGCAGACCCATCTTCTTTCATGTATGAAGGAGGGACTCTTAAAGTCATAGAGCCTATTGTTACTGGTGCATCAGGCGGCATTAATCTTCTAAAAGGGCCATTATTAAACAGTGGGTCTCCTAAACTGTTGTAGCCTAGGCTGTGAGTAGATGGGCTGCCAAGAATTACAACGCACCACAATACCCCTTTTTATAAGATGTCCAGGGGGGACTCCTGAAAAAGTGTTGCATTGAATTCAAGGCCTGCCCTGCTAGCAATTCATCTGCTCCCCAATAAACCTTTGAACCCACATACTGGATGGGCCCCTGAAAATCCACTTCACAATATGAATTTTGTACTCCGTACTCCTTTGTTTTACACATTGGCAGCAAAGCCAGCCCTGCTGCATAGTCAGTCATGTGCATCCCATTAGGCCTTGGAACCCACATTATGGATGGGCCCCTGAAAATCCACTTCACAATATGAATTTTGCACTCCGTACTCCTTTGTTTTACACATTGACAGCAAGGCCAGCCCTGCTCCATAGTCATAGGCACCCCATTACACCTTGGAACCCACATACTGGATGGGCCCATGAAAATCCACTTCACAATATGCATTTTGTACTCCGCACTACTTTGTTTTACACATTGGCAGCAAGGCCAGCCCTTAATAGGTGAAACTAGATCCCGTAATTTATCTCCTGAATGCAGTGCTGCCCCATATGTTGTCAGAAATTACTGTTAGGCTGGAGTACACACAACTTATAAAAATTCGGTCCATTCTTTACAGACCAAATACGCAGAAATGTTCCCTGAACAGTGATCCATATGTCATCCGTAGGCAAGGTGCGGCTGCGTATTTTGCACATGTAAACCTCCGTATGTAATCTGTATGGTATCCGTACAGCGAGACTTTCTCGCCGGCTTGCAAAATGGACATAGAATGAATCCATGTGCTCATATATTCGTGAAAATATATATACAGTCTATATATATATATATATATATTTATTTAATACACCGCTAGATAGCTTAAAAGCCGATAATTCAATTGCCGGCTTTTGCTATCTCCTTATCAAACACAACAGCATATGAGACATGATTTACATACAGTAAACCATTTCATATCCCTTATTTTTTTACATATTCCTAACTAATAATGTTAGAAGTGTCTGTGTGCGAAATTTGGGGGCTCTAGGTGTTAAAATAAAGGGTTAAATCAAGGAAAAAACTGGCGTGGGCTCCCGCGCAATTTTCTCCGCCAGAGTGGGAAAGCCAGTGATTGAGGGCAGATATTAATAGCCTAGAGAGGGACCATGGTTATTGCCCCCCCCCCCCCCGGTTAAAAACATCTTCCCCCAGCCACCCCAGAAAAGGCACAGGGGCGATAAAAGTGATAAGACCAATTTGTTCGCCACGATGGTACTACTATAGCATTATCAGATGTATTTTTTTAATTCTTTGCTATTTTTACACACTAAAAACAATATTTTACAAAAATTGATTTGTTTTTTGCGGGACAATTTAGGGTTTTCATTTATACCATTATTTTTTACATATGACATTTTGATCGCTTTTTATTCACTTTTTTGTGAGTCCATATGATGAAAAAGCAACATTTTTGGCATGTTGCTCCAGATGTGGAAATATCAATTATGTGTACTTTTTTGTTTATTTTTATCCCAAACTCTGCTTTTTGAGTGGAGAAACAAATTTTCATTTGTGTGTGCTTTTTGTGTGTTTTTTTTCTACATATTTTGTTTACCTTTTTTCACTTTTTTACTTACCACTCTGAGACTTGTATAATTTTTACTTTACTGGTCTCGTGTACTGCAGTGGATGAGACTGTCAGTGAGTCACTGACAAATCCTGTTAGACCCAACTCATTGCTGGATCTCACAGGCCACTGTACCCTGGGGTCATCACTGATGCCGGGCGGCCCTAGTCCCTTGTTCCCCATTGCCGTTTTAAAATGGCAGTGAGAGAGTATGACCCCTTAATGAGTTTTAATTAGTATTGGCAGTCATTTAGGGGTTAAATAAAGCTGCTTTGTTTGTTTTTTGATACTTCCTGATATTTGGCTTTAACAAAGCTTTAGGCCTCTTTCACACATCCATGTCTCCTATACTTGTTGTGACAGTTTTCACACTTAGCGGAGACAATGACCCATGTAGCCCCATTCAAATGAATGGGTCTGTGCACATGTCAGTGTTGTTTCCATGGACCGTGTGCCCGTGTGCCCCACACGTAGACATATCTGTTTGTTACCGTCAGCGCGGGCAGCAAAACGTCCCACACACTTGCACACGGAGAACACACATTGATGTCATCCACGTGACACGCATTGGCACTGGGGAAGAAGTTCAACGTTAAGCGCTGTTCCCTGGCGGAAGGTGCTGAAGTCAACTCTCATCATTCTCCATGTTCGGCTGGCAATCTGCGTGAGCAGAGGAGAATGATGAGCGTTATATTAAAGTCAGGCCATGTCAGGTGTCTGGCCAGGTCAGGCGAGGTGCACATCACTGTCAGTCTGGTGTGTGCTGGTCTGCAGAGGGCATCGAGGCCAGAAGAGCAAGCACCCAGGGCAGCTGAATAGCCTGGCACCCGCAGCGTACACAGAGATGCAAGTCGTCCATGGTACTGGTCTCGGATGTGGACAGTCCTGTGCCCGGAGGTGGATATCCTGTGCCCGTAGGAGTCGGATGTGGATAGTCCTGTGCCCGGAGGTGTATGTCCTGTACCCGAAAGAGGACTAGCATGTGTAACGATTGCAAACAGGTGGATATGGTGCCCGGCTGCTATCCGGAGGATGTCCTGAACTGTGTACGACTGTGTGAGTAATGAGTCTGTAAGAGACTATGATACAGCGATGCAGGACACCCACGAGAACTAGTCAGAGGAGGGCTGGCGTGTGTAGTGTCTGCAACATATGAGGCTGTGTGTACGGAGACGTATAGAGACTGTGAGATGGCGTGCGGTCGCCCAGGGAAACTGGACAAGGAAAGTTTGGCCTGTTTAGGGACCGCAAATCTAAAGCCATGTGATATGCATTACTTTGAACTGGTGTAAATTGAGTTATATGCATTTATGTGAAGTGGACTTTAATGCTGTGAAGAAACACATTAAAAGAGACTTTTGTGTTTGAATTTGTGGGTCACTGCTTCTTCACCGCGTATGATGCTACTGCAGCTCTACAATATATATATATATATATATATATATATATATACATATATATATATATATACAGTATATATATACAGTATATATCCCTATTCTATGTGTAGACATTCATTTTAGCTATTCTATTCTAACCTGTCAGTGTGATTTTACTGTACACCACACAGAATTACCGGCTTTTCTATAGAACACCGGTGCTTATTTCTCGCAAGGCAGACGTGTGGTCCGTGTGTAATCCGTATTTTTCTCGCCCCCATAGACTTTCATTGGCGGATTTTTTTGTGCAATACGCTGACAAACGCAGAATGCTGCAATTTTCGCAGCCCGTAAAATACGGCCGAGAAATATACAGCTGATGGAAGCTGCCCCATAGAGAAACATTGGTACGTGTGCAATGCGTTGTTTTTGCAGCTCTCATGTGTCCGTATTTCTCTTTAGTGTGACCCCGGCCTTAGGCTCTGAGAGAGATTATCTTGCCCCCCATCACTCAAGATTTATCTTGAGTAGATCTGAAAATTTGTGTGGGTATGTTCATCATCAATTTTTGGAGGAAAACAAAAGCGGCAAGTTTTCTAAATGAAAACACTCCTTTTTAAGGGTGTGTGCACACAGGGCTGGCGTCAGCACCCGGCGCACCCGGGCAAGTGCCGGGGCCCTGACAAGACAGGGGGGCCCACTCACGCAGTCATACATCCATCTGGCCGCTTTAACCCTTTCTACCCTTTCAATTTGCCCTGCCTGGCACAAGTATCTTCTCAGTCAGTGCACAAGCATCTTCTCAGTCAGTGCAGGGCCAGGCACATAGGGGTTAAGGACACAGCCAGCGTGACATTGTGGGCGGAGAGTTCTCCTGCTCTGCTCTCCTGGCTGTGTGCAGTTCTGAACTAATCAGGCACAGGCAGATTCCGGACTGGAGGAGCTGCTACTGGCACCTGAGTGAGTGCCATGCTATATCGCTGTATATTCTGACAGTCTGGGTGACCTGGGGGGGCGGCCATGGGCTGGGCGGCTGCAGCTGACATATATATATATATATATACTACAGCAGCCGTCCAGCCCAGGCCCCCAGCACAGCCTGTATAGATACAGTGTATATAATATATATACAGGACAGGTGCTGGGGGCCTGGGCTGGGCGGCTGTTGAAGTATATACACCGCACAGTACCTCTCCCCTGTATATATATATATATATATATATACTGCACAGTACCTCTCCCCTGTATATATACACCGCACAGTACCTCTCCCCTGTATATATACACTGCACAGTACCTCTCCCCTGTATATGTACACTGCACAGTACCTCTCCTGTTGTGAGTTCCGTTCTGGAGCTCCCTCCTGTGGTTGCTAATGGTATGTTTGCGAGTTCTGCCCTTGGGCTCCCTCTTGTGGTTTCGAGTGGAACTGCTGCTCCGTTAGGTAGCTGTAGCAGCTGCCTTCACTAATCGCCTTGCCTGGGTTTGTTATTTAAACCTGCTCTGGGCTTTAGTCCATGCCTGCTGTCAATGTTCTTGGTTGGATTTGATTCTTCCCTTGGATTTCTCATATGGCCAGTCCTTGTCTGCAAAAGATAAGTTTTGCTAGTTTGTTTGTCCATTTGTTTGGACTCTATTGCTTTGCATTTTGTCTCTTTTGTCCAGCTTGTCGCTATGTCTTATTTAGGCTAGCTGGAAGCTCTGGGAAAGCAGATTTGCCCCTCCACACCGTGAGTCGGTGTGGAGTTCATTTTTGTAAACTCTGCGTGGATTTTGTAGTTTTTAATACTGACCGCACAGTATCCTTTGCTCTCTGTCTATCTAGTTTAGTATTGGCCTCCCCTTAGCTGAATTCTAATTTCATTTCTGTGTTCGTCATTTCCCTCTCCTTTCACAGTCAATATTTGTGGGGGACTATCTTTCCATTTGGGGGTTTCTCTGAGGCAAGATAGCTTTGTATTTCCTTCTTTAGGGGTAGTTATATCTTAGGCTGTGACGAGGTGTCTAGGGAGTGTCAGGAACATCCCATGGCTATTTCTAGTTGTGTTGTTAGGATTAGGGACTGCGGTCAGTAGAGATACCACCTTCTCAGAGCTCGTTCCATGTTGCGTTTTAGCCACCAGGTCATTTCAGTGTGGCCTCTTAACCACCAGGTCATAACAGTACCATTTTTTTTTCTGTGCTCTGTTCTGCCTTTTTTTTCCTCTTGATATCTCGATGGTGCTGGATATATGCTCTGGTATGGAGGTTCAGGGTTTGTTTTCTCGTGTGGATCAACTTGCTGCAAGAGTCCAGAGTATCCAAGATTATATTGTTCAGACTCCGGCTCTAGAGCCAAGAATTCCTACTCCTGATTTGTTTTTTGGGGACAGATCCAAGTTTTTGAACTTTAAAAATAGCTGCAAATTGTTTTTTGCTTTGAAACCCCGTTCTTCTGGTGATCCCATTCAGCAAGTGAAAATCATCATATCCTTACTGCGTGGTGATCCTCAAGACTGGGCATTTGCTCTTGAAATAGGGAATCCGGCATTATTGAATGTAGATGCATTTTTTCAGGCGCTCGGATTGTTGTATGACGAACCTAACTCTGTAGAGCATGCTGAGAAAACACTGTTGGCCCTGTGTCAGGGTCAGGAAGCGGCAGAGTTATATTGCCAGAAATTTAGAAAATGGTCTGTGCTCAGTAAAAAATGGAATGAAGAGGCGCTGGCTGCTATTTTCAAAAAAGGTCTTTCTGAAACCCTTAAAGATGTAATGGTGGGCTTTCCTGCGCCTGCCGGTTTGAGCGAGTCTATGTCTCTAGCCATTCAGATTGATCGGCGCTTGCGTGAGCGCAAGGCGGTGCACCATATGGTAGTGTCCTCTGAGCGAAGTCCTGAGCCTATGCAATGTGATAGGATTTTGACTAGAGCAGAAAGGCAGAAATTCAGACGTCAGAATGGCCTGTGTTTTTACTGTGGTGATTCAGCTCATGCTATTTCTGATTGCCCTAAGCGTACTAGGAGGGTTCCTAGGTCTGTTACCATAAGTACTGTGCAGCCTAAATTTCTCTTGTCTGTTACCCTGATTTGCTCATTGTCGTCCTTTTCTGTTATGGCATTTGTGGATTCTGGCGCCGCCCTGAACTTAAAGGACTTAGAGTTTGCCAGGCGCTGTAGTTTTTCCTTGGAACCTTTGCAGAGTCCTATTCCCTTAAGGGGGATTGATGCTACGCCATTGGCCAAGATTAAACCTCAGTACTTGACACTAGAGTTGAGCGACCTTGACCTTTTTAGAGTCGAGCCGGGTTTCGCGAAACCCGACTATCTCAAAAGTCGGGTCGAGTGAAATCGGCCGATTATGACGTAAAGTCGGGATCGACCGAAACACGAAACCCAATGCAAGTCAATGGGGCAGCATAGTCGGCAGTGAGTGGGGGCCAGGAAAACACCTAGAGTGCCCATTTTAATGTCAAAACCATCCATTCTTCTTAATGAAGCTTGTCAAGCGTAATTTACCTTATAATAATTGGAAGGCATTTGAAATTGGGGGTCATTTGGCTAAAGTTGTGGTGGGTAGGGCTGGTTCAAGTAATTAGTGGGCCCAGGAAATCTGGACCACGTCACGGCAGTGGAGCAGGGAGAGGTAAGTATTTCAACTTTGCAAGTGCTGTGAACCTGAGCAAACAGGGGGGGCCCACTCGTTGGCATTGGCACTGGCACAGGGTCCCTCAAAGTACAGCTGTGTGTTTGCACGGCGGGGGCGCCTCCCACCGGCAGCAACACTTTTGCGTACTATGAGAGGCCCTGTGCCAGTGACGTCGCCAACTAGTATTCCTCCCCCCACCTGATGAAGGAACCTGCACTTTCATCTGCACCTTCCTCTTTGTCCCCGTGTAAGGTGGTATGGTATGCGGGAAGAGCAACCTGACTTTCAGCAGGGTCACAATGTTGTTGTGTAGCGTGCACGGGGAATGTTGCGTTATGGGTCAATGTACCAGCAGACTCATCTATCACTGGCTGGGCAATGGGCAGGATGAGGAGGAAACACAGATATAGGCCCAAAGAATAAAGTTGGCTAAATGCAGTTCAAAATTGGTAACACAGGAATAACCAGGGGGCATTGCAGTGGAGGACAACTGGAATGAGAGGCTGACACAGAGAGTAGGCCCAAATCAGTAAGTAGTCGAAATGCAGTTCAAAATTGGCAACCGTAGTAAACAGGCGGCACAGCTTTGTTCAGTGGAGGAGAACAGCAAGGAGTGGCAGACACCGATAGTAGGCCCCAACCCAACTAGTAGGCCAAATGCAGTCTAACATTAACAACTACTTAACGAGCGCCTGAAAACGGAATTTCAGGACAGGAAACCAGGAGAACAGCAAGGAGCGGCAGACACTGTTAGTAGGCCCCAAACCAACTGGTACGCCAAATGCAGTTGTTCCATTTAACCACAATTTAACGAGAGCCTGAAGATAGAAGCTCAGGAAAGGCAACCTGGAGAACACCTTGGAGTGGAACACACCATCTCTCTCCACCCCATACCCATTTTGTAGGCCTAATGCAGTGTAGTTTTCTACAACTACTAAACGAGAGTCAGAAGACCGAAGCAATGGCAAGGAAAGCTGGGGAACACCTTGGAGTGTAACACACCATCTCTCTCCACCCCATACCCAATTTGTAGGCCTAATGCAGTGTAGTTTTCTACAACTACTAAACGAGAGTCGGAAGACCGAAGCAATGGCAAGGAAACCTGGGGAACACCTTGGAGTGTAACACACCATCTCTCTCCACCCCATACCCAATTTGTAGGCCTAATGCAGCCTACTTTCCGACAACTACTAAACGAGAGCATTAAGATCGAAGCTCTGTAAAGGCAACCTGGAGAACACCTTGGAGTGGAACACACCATCTCTCTCCACCCCATACCCATTTTGTAGGCCTAATGCAGTGTAGCTTCCAACAACTACTAAACGAGAGCATTAAGATCGAAGCTCTGGAAAGGCAACCTGGAGAACACCTTGTAGTGGAACACACCATCTCTCTCCACCCCATAGCCAATTTGGAGGCCTAATGCAGTGTAGTTTCCAACAACTACTAAACGAGAGCATTAAGATCGAAGCTCTGGAAAGGCAACCTGGAGAACACCTTGGAGTGGAACACACCATCTCTCTCTCCACCCCATAGCCAATTTGGAGGCCTAATGCAGTGTAGTTTCCAACAACTACTAAACGAGAGCATTAAGATTGAAGCTCTGGAAAGGCAACCTGGAGAACACCTTGGAGTGGAACACACCATCTCTCTCCACCCCATACCCAATTTGTAGGCCTAATGCAGTGTAGTTTTCTACAACTACTAAACGAGAGTCGGAAGACCGAAGCAATGGCAAGGAAACCTGGGGAACACCTTGGAGTGTAACACACCATCTCTCTCCACCCCATACCCAATTTGTAGGCCTAATGCAGCCTACTTTCCGACAACTACTAAACGAGAGCATTAAGATCGAAGCTCTGGAAAGGCAACCTGGAGAACACCTTGGAGTGGAACACACCATCTCTCTCCACCCCATACCCATTTTGTAGGCCTAATGCAGTGTAGTTTCCAACAACTACTAAACGAGAGCATTAAGATCGAAGCTCTGGAAAGGCAACCTGGAGAACACCTTGGAGTGGAACACACCATCTCTCTCCACCCCATAGCCAATTTGGAGGCCTAATGCAGTGTAGTTTCCAACAACTACTAAACGAGAGCATTAAGATCGAAGCTCTGGAAAGGCAACCTGGAGAACACCTTGGAGTGGAACACACCATCTCTCTCCACCCCATACCCATTTTGTAGGCCTAATGCAGTGTAGTTTTCTACAACTACTAAACGAGAGTCGGAAGACCGAAGCAATGGCAAGGAAACCTGGGGAACACCTTGGAGTGTAACACACCATCTCTCTCCACCCCATACCCAATTTGTAGGCCTAATGCAGTGTAGTTTTCTACAACTACTAAACGAGAGTCGGAAGACCGAAGCAATGGCAAGGAAACCTGGGGAACACCTTGGAGTGTAACACACCATCTCTCTCCACCCCATACCCAATTTGTAGGCCTAATGCAGCCTACTTTCCGACAACTACTAAACGAGAGCATTAAGATCGAAGCTCTGGAAAGGCAACCTGGAGAACACCTTGGAGTGGAACACACCATCTCTCTCCACCCCATAGCCAATTTGGAGGCCTAATGCAGTGTAGTTTCCAACAACTACTAAACGAGAGCATTAAGATCGAAGCTCTGGAAAGGCAACCTGGAGAACACCTTGGAGTGGAACACACCATCTCTCTCCACCCCATACCCATTTTGTAGGCCTAATGCAGTGTAGTTTCCAACAACTACTAAACGAGAGCATTAAGATCGAAGCTCTGGAAAGGCAACCTGGAGAACACCTTGTAGTGGAACACACCATCTCTCTCCACCCCATAGCCAATTTGGAGGCCTAATGCAGTGTAGTTTCCAACAACTACTAAACGAGAGCATTAAGATCGAAGCTCTGGAAAGGCAACCTGGAGAACACCTTGGAGTGGAACACACCATCTCTCTCCACCCCATAGCCAATTTGGAGGCCTAATGCAGTGTAGTTTCCAACAACTACTAAACGAGAGCATTAAGATCGAAGCTCTGGAAAGGCAACCTGGAGAACACCTTGGAGTGGAACACACCATCTCTCTCCACCCCATACCCAATTTGTAGGCCTAATGCAGTGTAGTTTTCTACAACTACAAAACGAGAGTCGGAAGACCGAAGCAATGGCAAGGAAACCTGGGGAACACCTTGGAGTGTAACACACCATCTCTCTTCACCCCATACCCAATTTGTAGGCCTAATGCAGCCTACTTTCCGACAACTACTAAACGAGAGCATTAAGATCGAAGCTCTGGAAAGGCAACCTGGAGAACACCTTGGAGTGGAACACACCATCTCTCTCCACCCCATACCCATTTTGTAGGCCTAATGCAGTGTAGTTTCCAACAACTACTAAACGAGAGCATTAAGATCGAAGCTCTGGAAAGGCAACCTGGAGAACACCTTGGAGTGGAACACACTATTTCTCTCCACCCCATAGCCAATTTGGAGGCCTAATGCAGTGTAGTTTCCAACAACTACTAAACGAGAGCATTAAGATCGAAGCTCTGGAAAGGCAACCTGGAGAACACCTTGGAGTGGAACACACCATCTCTCTCCACCCCATACCCATTTTGTAGGCCTAATGCAGTGTAGTTTTCTACAACTACTAAACGAGAGTCGGAAGACCGAAGCAATGGCAAGGAAACCTGGGGAACACCTTGGAGTGTAACACACCATCTCTCTCCACCCCATACCCAATTTGTAGGCCTAATGCAGTGTAGTTTTCTACAACTACTAAACGAGAGTCGGAAGACCGAAGCAATGGCAAGGAAACCTGGGGAACACCTTGGAGTGTAACACACCATCTCTCTCCACCCCATACCCAATTTGTAGGCCTAATGCAGCCTACTTTCCGACAACTACTAAACGAGAGCATTAAGATCGAAGCTCTGGAAAGGCAACCTGGAGAACACCTTGGAGTGGAACACACCATCTCTCTCCACCCCATAGCCAATTTGGAGGCCTAATGCAGTGTAGTTTCCAACAACTACTAAACGAGAGCATTAAGATCGAAGCTCTGGAAAGGCAACCTGGAGAACACCTTGGAGTGGAACACACCATCTCTCTCCACCCCATACCCATTTTGTAGGCCTAATGCAGTGTAGTTTCCAACAACTACTAAACGAGAGCATTAAGATCGAAGCTCTGGAAAGGCAACCTGGAGAACACCTTGGAGTGGAACACACCATCTCTCTCCACCCCATACCCATTTTGTAGGCCTAATGCAGTGTAGTTTCCAACAACTACTAAACGAGAGCATTAAGATCGAAGCTCTGGAAAGGCAACCTGGAGAACACCTTGGAGTGGAACACACCATCTCTCTCCACCCCATAGCCAATTTGGAGGCCTAATGCAGTGTAGTTTCCAACAACTACTAAACGAGAGCATTAAGATCGAAGCTCTGGAAAGGCAACCTGGAGAACACCTTGGAGTGGAACACACCATCTCTCTCCACCCCATACCCAATTTGTAGGCCTAATGCAGTGTAGTTTTCTACAACTACTAAACGAGAGTCGGAAGACCGAAGCAATGGCAAGGAAACCTGGGGAACACCTTGGAGTGTAACACACCATCTCTCTCCACCCCATACCCAATTTGTAGGCCTAATGCAGCCTACTTTCCGACAACTACTAAACGAGAGCATTAAGATCGAAGCTCTGGAAAGGCAACCTGGAGAACACCTTGGAGTGGAACACACCATCTCTCTCCACCCCATACCCATTTTGTAGGCCTAATGCAGTGTAGTTTCCAACAACTACTAAACGAGAGCATTAAGATCGAAGCTCTGGAAAGGCAACCTGGAGAACACCTTGGAGTGGAACACACCATCTCTCTCCACCCCATAGCCAATTTGGAGGCCTAATGCAGTGTAGTTTCCAACAACTACTAAACGAGAGCATTAAGATCGAAGCTCTGGAAAGGCAACCTGGAGAACACCTTGGAGTGGAACACACCATCTCTCTCCACCCCATACCCATTTTGTAGGCCTAATGCAGTGTAGTTTTCTACAACTACTAAACGAGAGTCGGAAGACCGAAGCAATGGCAAGGAAACCTGGGGAACACCTTGGAGTGTAACACACCATCTCTCTCCACCCCATACCCAATTTGTAGGCCTAATGCAGTGTAGTTTTCTACAACTACTAAACGAGAGTCGGAAGACCGAAGCAATGGCAAGGAAACCTGGGGAACACCTTGGAGTGTAACACACCATCTCTCTCCACCCCATACCCAATTTGTAGGCCTAATGCAGCCTACTTTCCGACAACTACTAAACGAGAGCATTAAGATCGAAGCTCTGGAAAGGCAACCTGGAGAACACCTTGGAGTGGAACACACCATCTCTCTCCACCCCATAGCCAATTTGGAGGCCTAATGCAGTGTAGTTTCCAACAACTACTAAACGAGAGCATTAAGATCGAAGCTCTGGAAAGGCAACCTGGAGAACACCTTGGAGTGGAACACACCATCTCTCTCCACCCCATACCCATTTTGTAGGCCTAATGCAGTGTAGTTTCCAACAACTACTAAACGAGAGCATTAAGATCGAAGCTCTGGAAAGGCAACCTGGAGAACACCTTGGAGTGGAACACACCATCTCTCTCCACCCCATAGCCAATTTGGAGGCCTAATGCAGTGTAGTTTCCAACAACTACTAAACGAGAGCATTAAGATCGAAGCTCTGGAAAGGCAACCTGGAGAACACCTTGGAGTGGAACACACCATCTCTCTCCACTCCATACCCATTTTGTAGGCCTAATGCAGTGTAGTTTTCTACAACTACTAAACGAGAGTCGGAAGACCGAAGCAATGGCAAGGAAAGCTGGGGAACACCTTGGAGTGTAACACACCATCTCTCTCCACCCCATACCCAATTTGTAGGCCTAATGCAGTGTAGTTTTCTACAACTACTAAACGAGAGTCGGAAGACCGAAGCAATGGCAAGGAAACCTGGGGAACACCTTGGAGTGTAACACACCATCTCTCTCCACCCCATACCCAATTTGTAGGCCTAATGCAGCCTACTTTCCGACAACTACTAAACGAGAGCATTAAGATCGAAGCTCTGGAAAGGCAACCTGGAGAACACCTTGGAGTGGAACACACCATCTCTCTCCACCCCATACCCATTTTGTAGGCCTAATGCAGTGTAGTTTCCAACAACTACTAAACGAGAGCATTAAGATCGAAGCTCTGGAAAGGCAACCTGGAGAACACCTTGGAGTGGAACACACCATCTCTCTCCACCCCATAGCCAATTTGGAGGCCTAATGCAGTGTAGTTTCCAACAACTACTAAACGAGAGCATTAAGATCGAAGCTCTGGAAAGGCAACCTGGAGAACACCTTGGAGTGGAACACACCATCTCTCTCCACCCCATACCCATTTTGTAGGCCTAATGCAGTGTAGTTTTCTACAACTACTAAACGAGAGTCGGAAGACCGAAGCAATGGCAAGGAAACCTGGGGAACACCTTGGAGTGTAACACACCATCTCTCTCCACCCCATACCCAATTTGTAGGCCTAATGCAGCCTACTTTCCGACAACTACTAAACGAGAGCATTAAGATCGAAGCTCAGGAAAGGCAACCTGGGGAACACCTTAGAGTGGAACACACCCTCTCTCTACACCACGGAAGGGCTGATTCTTAGGAAGGAAGGCTGTCATAAAGAAGCAGGGCGCGTCCGAGGGTGATTATATTCTTATTAGGTATATACTCACCCTCGGACGCGCCCTGCTTCTTTATTTGCAATGAATGTTTATTTGCAATGTGGTTTTGACTTACTCTATTTTTTGGGTAAATAATGATTTTATTATTTTCATTGTTTTGCATCTTCTTGGCAATAATATAAAGAAGACGCGACAGGACAACACTCGGTGGATGCCATATCTGTGTTTTAAATTGAAAAAAACTTTCAGTTAACTACTTGCAGGAGAAAGTTATTGTAGCTGGTGGCCATTTTTAGTACTGTACCAGATTTTTGTTGTATGTGTTTGTTTTTAATGTTAAAATGTCTGCATTTAATATCTCTCCAGTATTTTCTTTTTTATAAGCAAAATACTTATTTTTATATTTTCTGATGTTGGTTCCAGGGGAACACGGGCAGCAGTAGACAGGTCAGTGGAGGCCTAGTGGAAGGAGGGACCGCAGACAGGCTTCGAAGCCCTAACATAATAAATTGGGCTGGCTGTAGGCAATTTAAAATTGGTTCCAGGGGAACACGGGCAGCAGTAGACAGGTCAGTGGAGGCCTAGTGGAAGGAGGGACCGCAGACAGGCTTCGAAGCCCTAACATAATAAATTGGGCTAGCTGTAGGCAATTTAAAATTGGTTCCAGGGGAACACGGGCGGCAGTAGACAGGTCAGTGGAGGCCTAGTGGAAGGAGGGACCGCAGACAGGCTTCGAAGCCCTAACATAATAAATTGGGCTGGCTGTAGGCAATTTAAAATTGGTTCCAGGGGAACACGGGCGGCAGTAGACAGGTCAGTGGAGGCCTAGTGGAAGGAGGGACCGCAGACAGGCTTCGAAGGGCTAACATAAGAAAAATGTCAATACAATGGTATTGACAGTGCCAGGCATTGAAGGATGTCAGCGCATAGACTAAACATTGGTGGAGCTGTGAGAGAAAAGTTTGCAAGTGGTAGAGCACTGTTTGACCTGGGGGGGGGGGACTGTCTTGTGGCCGGCGGTACAGACCCAGGGCCCCTCATATTACAACGGTGTGTCTGACGTTGGGTGCGCACCACCACCGCCAGACACTTTATTGTACTATGAGGGACCTAGTGGCAGTGCCGTCGACCAAAAGCGGGCACACCCACCTCTTCAGACAAACAGTACTCTCACGGGTGCTGGCGCCAAGTGGCGATACCACGGCCCCGTGTGGGGACTTTGGCCATTTAGGGAGGTGTTAACATGTCGGATGCTGGACAATCAGGTGCTGCAAATTACGAGATTGGAAAAGTCGTTCAGAATAGTCCACAGGCAAGACCTTTACATAGGAAAGCTAGGTGTCAGCCGGGCAAGGTGGGGCAAAAGATTTCGAAATCCAGTTGTGGTTCATTTTAATGAAGGTTAGATCATCTACATTTTGGGTAGCCAGACGAGTCCTTTTTTCTGTTAGTATTGAACCTGCAGCACTGAATACTCTTTCTGATAGGACACTAGCTGCCGGGCAAGCAAGCTCCTGCAATGCATATTCTGCCAATTCTGGCCAGGTGTCTAATTTTGATGCCCAGTAATCAAATGGGAATGACGGTTGAGGGAGAACGTTGATAAGGGATGAAAAATAGTTAGTGACCATACTGGACAAATGTTGTCTCCTGTCACTTTGAATTGATGCTGCAGTACCTGTCCTGTCTGCGGTCATAGCAAAATCACTCCACAACCTGGTCAGAAAACCCCTCTGGCCAACGACACTTCTGATTTCTGCCCCTCTAACACCTCTGGTCTGCTGGCCCCTGCAGCTCGTGTTAGAACGATCACGGGCGCTGTGTGCAGGGAATGCCAGAAGCAAACGGTCAACAAGAGTTGATTGTTTGGTTGCTAATATTAGTTCCAAGTTCTCATGTGGCATTATATTTTGCAATTTGCCTTTATAGCGAGGATCAAGGAGGCAGGCCAACCAGTAATCGTCATCGTTCATCATTTTTGTTATGCGTGTGTCCCTTTTGAGGATACGTAAGGCATAATCCGCCATGTGGGCCAAAGTTCCAGTTCTCAAATCTGTGGTTGTGCTTGGTTGAGGGGCAGTTTCAGGCAAATCCACGTCACTTGTGTCCCTCAAAAAACCAGAACCCGGCCTTGCCGCGCCAACAATTTCCACTGGCCCCGGAAAAGCTTCCTCATTAAAAATACAATCATCCCCATCATCCTCCTCGTCCTCCTCCTCCTCTTCGCCCGCTACCTCGTCCTGTACACTGCCCTGGCCAGACAATGGCTGACTGTCATCAAGGCTTTCCTCTTCCTCAGCTGCAGACGCCTGATCCTTTATGTGCGTCAAACTTTGCATCAGCAGACGCATTAGGGGGATGCTCATGCTTATTATGGCGTTGTCTGCACTAACCAGCCGTGTGCATTCCTCAAAACACTGAAGGACTTGACACATGTCTTGAATCTTCGACCACTGCACACCTGACAACTCCATGTCTGCCATCCTACTGCCTGCCCGTGTATGTGTATCCTCCCACAAAAACATAACAGCCCGCCTCTGTTCACACAGTCTCTGAAGCATGTGCAGTGTTGAGTTCCACCTTGTTGCAACGTCTATGATTAGGCGATGCTGGGGAAAGTTCAAAGAACGCTGATAGGTCTGCATACGGCTGGAGTGTACGGGCGAACGGCGGATATGTGAGCAAAGTCCACGCACTTTGAGGAGCAGGTCGGATAACCCCGGATAACTTTTCAGGAAGCACTGCACCACCAGGTTTAAGGTGTGAGCCAGGCAAGGAATGTGTTTCAGTTGGGAAATGGAGATGGCAGCCATGAAATTCCTTCCGTTATCACTCACTACCTTGCCTGCCTCAAGATCTACAGTGCCCAGCCACGACTGCGTTTCTTTCTGCAAGAACTCGGACAGAACTTCAGCGGTGTGTCTGTTGTCGCCCAAACACTTCATAGCCAATACAGCCTGCTGACGTTTGCCAGTAGCTGCCCCATAATGGGAGACCTGGTGTGCAACAGTGGCAGCTGCGGATGGAGTGGTTGTGCGACTGCGGTCTGTGGACGAGGTCTCGCTTCTGCAGGAGGACGAGGAGGAGGAGGAGGGGGTGCGAATGGCTACAGCCAACTGTTTCCTAGACCGTGGGCTAGGCAGAACTGTCCCAAACTTGCTGTCCCCTGTGGACCCTGCATCCACCACATTTACCCAGTGTGCCGTGATGGACACGTAACGTCCCTGGCCATGCCTACTGGTCCATGCATCTGTTGTCAGGTGCACCTTTGTGCTCACAGATTGCCTGAGTGCATGGACGATGCGCTCTTTAACATGCTGGTGGAGGGCTGGGATGGCTTTTCTGGAAAAAAAGTGTCGACTGGGTAGCTCGTAGCGTGGTACAGCGTAGTCCATCAGGGCTTTGAAAGCTTCGCTTTCAACTAACCGGTAGGGCATCATCTCTAACGAGATTAGTCTAGCTATGTGGGCGTTCAAACCCTGTGTACGCGGATGCGAGGCTAAGTACTTCCTTTTTCTAACCATAGTCTCATGTAGGGTGAGCTGGACTGGAGAGCTGGAGATCGTGGAACTAGCGGGGGTGCCGGTGGACATGGCAGACTGAGAGACGGTGGGAGATGGTATTGTTGCCGCCGGTGCCCTAGATGCAGTGTTTCCTACTACGAAACTGGTGATTCCCTGACCCTGACTGCTTTGGCCTGGCAAAGAAACCTGCACAGATACTGCAGGTGGTGCAGAAAATGGTGGCCCTACACTGCCGGAAGGAATGTTGCGTTGATGACTAGCTTCATTGGCCGAGGGTGCTACAACCTTAAGGGACGTTTGGTAGTTAGTCCAAGCTTGCAAATGCATGGTGGTTAAATGTCTATGCATGCAACTTGTATTGAGACTTTTCAGATTCTGCCCTCTGCTTAAGGTAGTTGAACATTTTTGACAGATGACTTTGCGCTGATCAATTGGATGTTGTTTAAAAAAATGCCAGACTGCACTCTTTCTAGCATCGGATACCTTTTCAGGCATTGCAGACTGAGCTTTAACCGGATGGCCACGCTGTCCTCCAACAGGTTTTGACTTTGCTACGCGTTTTGGGCAAGATACGGGCCCGGCAGATGGAACCTGTTGCGATGTTGATGCCTGCTGCGACCCCTCCTCCTCCGCTTCAGAACTGCTGCCGCCTGCACCCTGTTCCCCCAATGGCTGCCAATCGGGGTCAAGAACTGGGTCATCTATTACCTCTTCTTGTAGCTCGTGTGCAACTTCGTCTGTGTCACCTTGTCGGTCGGTGGTATAGCGTTCGTGATGGGGCAACATAGTCTCATCAGGGTCTGATTCTTGATCAGCACCCTGCGAGGGCAATGTTGTGGTCTGAGTCAAAGGACCAGCATAGTAGTCTGGCTGTGGCTGTGCATCAGTGCACTCCATGTCAGATTCAACTTGTAATGGGCATGGACTGTTAACTGCTTCACTTTCTAAGCCAGGGACGGTATGTGTAAAGAGCTCCATGGAGTAACCCGTTGTGTCACCTGCTGCATTCTTCTCTGTTGTTGTTTTTGCTGAAGAGGACAAGGAAGCGACTTGTCCCTGACCGTGAACATCCACTAACGACGCGCTGCTTTTACTTTTACCAGTTTCACGAGAGGAGGCAATAGAGCTAGAGGCTGAGTCAGCAAGATAAGCCAAAACTTGCTCTTGCTGCTCCGGCTTTAAAAGCGGTTTTCCTACTCCCAGAAAAGGGAGCGTTCGAGGCCTTGTGTAGCCAGACGACGAACCTGGCTCCACAGCTCCAGACTTAGGTGCAATATTTTTTTTCCCACGACCACCTGATGCTCCACCACTACCACTACCCTCATTACCAGCTGACAATGAACGCCCCCGGCCACGACCTCTTCCACCAGACTTCCTCATTGTTTTAAAAACGTTATCAAACTAACGGTATTTGTTGCTGTCACACAACTTACACGGTGAGCTATAACTTCAGTATGATTTAGCTACCCCTTTACAGGTGGGTGAGACCACAACGAAAATCAGGCACAATGTTACACACTCTGTTGTTGGTGGCAACAAATGAGAGAGATGCCACACACGCAGGACTGTCACTGAAGCGCAAATGTAAATATTAATCTCCCACTGATTTGTGTTTTTTTTTTTAAAAAGGAGACTTTAGAAAAAAAAAAAAATGATTTTTTAAGGAAGAATTTATAAACCAAATAAAATGAAATGATTTTTTCAGGGAGAATTTAGAAAACAAATAAAACATAAAATAGCCTTTCTAGGGCCCAGTGAGTGAGAGAGGACGCACACAGGAGTCAGGAGTGGCACACAAGCCCAGAGGCCAATATTTATCTCCCACTGATTGATTTAGTGATTTTTTCAGGTAGATTTTGGAACCCAAATCAAGCAAAAAAATTAATAGGCTTTCTATGGCCCACAATTGGAGAGAGAGAGATGGCACACCCAGGAGTCAAGACTGGCACACAAGCAGAAAGGGCAATATTAATCTCCCACTGATTTGTTTGTTTTTTTTTTTTTCAGGGAGACTTTAGAAAAAAAAAATACAAAAAAAATGATTTTTTTCAGGAATAATTTAGAAACCAAATAAAATAAAATGATTTTTTCAGGGAGAATTTAGAAAACAAATAAAACAAAAAATAGGCTTTCTAGGGCCCACTGAGTGAGAGAGGACGCACACAGGAGTCAGGAGTGGCACACAAGCCCAGAGGCCAATATTTATCTCCCACTGATTGATTAAGTGATTTTTTCAGGTAGATTTTGGAACCCAAATCAAGCAAAAAAAATTAATAGGCTTTCTATGGCCCACAATTGGAGAGAGAGAGATGGCACACCCAGGAGTCAAGACTGGTACACAAGCAGAAAGGGCAATATTAATCTCCCACTGATTTTTTTTTTTTTTTTTTTTCAGGGAGACTTTAGAAAAAAAAAATGCAAAAAAAATGATTTTTTTCAGGAATAATTTAGAAACCAAATAAAATAAAATGATTTTTTCATGGAGAATTTAGAAAACAAATAAAACAAAAAATAGGCTTTCTAGGGCCCACTGAGTGAGAGAGGACGCACACAGGAGTCAGGAGTGGCACACAAGCCCAGAGGCCAATACTTATCTCCCACTGATTGATTAAGTGATTTTTTCAGGTAGATTTTGGAACCCAAATCAAGCAAAAAAATTAATAGGCTTTCTATGGCCCACAATTGGAGAGAGAGAGATGGCACACCCAGGAGTCAAGACTGGCACACAAGCAGAAAGGGCAATATTAATCTCCCACTGATTTGTTTTTTTTTTTTTTTTCAGGGAGACTTTAGAAAAAAAAAATACAAAAAAAATGATTTTTTTCAGGAATAATTTAGAAACCAAATAAAATAAAATGATTTTTTCAGGGAGAATTTAGAAAACAAATAAAACAAAAAATAGGCTTTCTAAGGCCCACTGAGTGAGAGAGGACGCACACAGGAGTCAGGAGTGGCACACAAGCCCAGAGGCCAATATTTATCTCCCACTGATTGATTAAGTGATTTTTTCAGGTAGATTTTGGAACCCAAATCAAGCAAAAAAATTAATAGGCTTTCTATGGCCCACAATTGGAGAGAGAGAGATGGCACATCCAGGAGTCAAGACTGGCACACAAGCAGAAAGGGCAATATTAATCTCCCACTGATTTGTTTTTGTTTTGTTTTTTCAGGGAGACTTTAGAAAAAAAAAATACAAAAAAATTGATTTTTTTCAGGAATAATTTAGAAACCAAATAAAATAAAATGATTTTTTCAGGGAGAATTTAGAAAACAAATAAAACAAAAAATAGGCTTTCTAGGGCCCACTGAGTGAGAGAGGATGCACACAGGAGTCAGGAGTGGCACACAAGCCCAGAGGCCAATATTTATCTCCCACTGATTGATTAAGTGATTTTTTCAGGTAGATTTTGGAACCCAAATCAAGCAAAAAAATTAATAGGCTTTCTATGGCCCACAATTGGAGAGAGAGAGAGATGGCACACCCAGGAGTCAAGACTGGCACACAAGCAGAAAGGGCAATATTAATTTCCCACTGATTTGTTTTTTTTTTTTTTTTTCAGGGAGACTTTAGAAAAAAAAATACAAAAAAAATGATTTTTTTCAGGAATAATTTAGAAACCAAATAAAATAAAATGATTTTTTCAGGGAGAATTTAGAAAACAAATAAAACAAAAAATAGGCTTTCTAGGGCCCACTGAGTGAGAGAGGACGCACACAGGAGTCAGGAGTGGCACACAAGCCCAGAGGCCAATATTTATCTCCCACTGATTGATTAAGTGATTTTTTCAGGTAGATTTTGGAACCCAAATCAAGCAAAAAAATTAATAGGCTTTCTATGGCCCACAATTGGAGAGAGAGAGATGGCACACCCAGGAGTCAAGACTGGCACACAAGCAGAAAGGGCAATATTAATCTCCCACTGATTTGTTTTTTTTTTTTTTTTCAGGGAGACTTTAGAAAAAAAAAACAAAAAAAAAATGATTTTTTCAGGAATAATTTAGAAACCAAATAAAATAAAATGATTTTTTCAGGGAGAATTTAGAAAACAACAAAAAAAAAAATAGGCTTTCTAGGACCCACTGAGTGACAGAGGACGCACACAGGAGTCAGGAGTGGCACACAAGCCCAGAGGCCAATATTTATCTCCCACTGATTGATTAAGTGATTTTTTCAGGTAGAATTTAGAACCCAAATCAACCAAAAAAATTAATAGGCTTTCTATGGCCCACTATTTGTGAGAGAGATGGCACGCTCAGGACTGGCACACAAGCCCAGAGGCCAATATTAATCTCCCACTTTTTTTTTTTTTTCCAGGGAAAATTTATAAACCCAATAAAAAAAACAATAAATAGGCTTTCTATGGCCCACTATCTGAGAGAGAGAGATGGCACGCTTAGGACTGGCACACAAGCCCAAAGGCCAATATTAATCTCCCACTGATTGATTTATTGATTTTTTCAGGTAGATTTTGGAACCCAAATCAAGCAAAAAAATAAATAGGCTTTCTATGGCCCACTGAGAGATGGCACACACAGGAGTAAGGAGTGGCACACAAGCCCTGAGGCCAATATTTTTCTCCCACTGATTGATGTAGTGATTTTTTCAGGTAGATTTTAGAACCCAAATCAAGCAAAAAAATAAATAGGCTTTCTATGGCCCACTGAGTGAGAGATGGCACACACAGGGATGGCACTCTAGCAGAAATGCCAATCTTAATCTCCCACAAAAAAAAAAAAAAAAAAAGGAACTGTCCTTCAATTGCTATCTCCCTGCAGTAATCTCAGCCAGGTATGGCAGGCAGCAATAAGGAGTGGACTGATGCACAAATTAAATAAAAAGTGTGGACAAACAAACAAGATAGCTGTGCAGAAAGGAAGGAACAAGAGGATTTGTGCTTTGAAAAAAGCAGTTGGTTTGCACAGCGGCGTACACACAGCAATGCAGCGATCAGGGAGCCTTCTAGGGCAGCCCAATGAGCTACAGCGCTGAGGGAAAAAAAAAAAAATGTAGCTTCCACTGTCCTTGCACACCGAAGGTGGTGTTGGGCAGTGGAAATCGCTACAGCACAAGCGGTTTGGTGGTTAATGGACCCTGCCTAACGCTATCCCTGCTTCTGACGAAGCGGCAGCAACCTCTCCCTAAGCTCAGATCAGCAGCAGTAACATGGCGGTCGGCGGGAACGCCCCTTTATAGCCCCTGTGACGCCGCAGACAGCAAGCCAATCACTGCAATGCCCTTCTCTAAGATGGTGGGGACCAGGACCTATGTCATCACGCTGCCCACACTCTGCGTTTACCTTCATTGGCTGAGAAATGGCGCTTTTCGCGACATTGAAACGCGACTTTGGCGCGAAAGTCGCGTACTGCATGGCCGACACCGCACAGGGGTCGGATCGGGTTTCATGAAACCCGACTTTGTCAAAAGTCGGCGACTTTTGAAAATGTTCGACCCGTTTCGCTCAACCCTACTGGACACAGTTAACCATGTGCATGGCTCCAGCACATCAAGAAAATATTCGTTTTTTGGTGTTGCATAATTTGCATGATGTTGTTGTGCTGGGTTTTCCATGGTTACAGGAACATAATCCAGTGCTGGATTGGAGATCTATGTCTGTGACTGGTTGGGGTTGTCAGGGGATACATAGTGATATTCCTTTGATGTCCATTTCCTCGTCCCCTTCTTCTGAAGTTCCTGAGTTTTTGTCGGATTTTCAGGATGTATTTGATGAGCCCAAGTCCAGTTCCCTGCCTCCTCATAGGGACTGCGATTGTGCCATTAATTTGATTCCTGGCTGTAAGTTCCCTAAGGGCCGACTTTTCAATCTGTCTGTGCCAGAGCATGCCGCTATGCGGAGTTATGTAAAGGAGTCCTTGGAGAAAGGGCATATTCGCCCGTCTTCGTCACCGTTGGGAGCGGGATTTTTTTTTGTTGCCAAGAAGGATGGCTCCTTGAGACCCTGTATAGATTATCGCCTTCTCGATAATATCACTGTCAAATTCCAGTATCCGTTGCCTTTGCTTTCTGATTTGTTTGCTCGGATTAAGGGTGCTAGTTGGTTTACTAAAATCGACCTCCGAGAGGCGTATAATCTTGTGCGTATTAAACAAGGTGATGAATGGAAAACAGCATTTAATACGCCTGAAGGCCATTTTGAATATCTTGTGATGCCATTCGGGCTCTCTAATGCTCCATTGGTATTTCAGTCCTTTATGCATGATATCTTCCGGAATTATCTGGATAAATTTATGATTGTGTATTTGGATGATATTTTGGTTTTCTCCGATGATTGGGAGTCTCATGTGAAGCAGGTTAGGATGGTGTTTCAGGTCCTTCGTTCTAATGCGGTGTTTGTGAAGGGGTCTAAGTGCCTCTTTGGAGTTCAGAGGGTTTCTTTTTTGGGTTTCATTTTTTCTCCCTCGGCTATTGAAATGGACCCTGTTAAAGTCCAGGCCATTCATGATTGCACTCAACCTACATCTGTAAAGAGCCTTCAGAAATTTTTGGGCTTTGCCAATTTTTATCGTCGCTTTATTGCTAATTTTTCTAGTGTGGTGAAGCCTCTGACCGATTTGACGAGGAAGGGCGCTGATGTGGTGAATTGGTCCTCTGCGGCTGTTGAGGCCTTTCAGGAGCTTAAATGTCGTTTTACTTCTGCCCCTGTGTTGCGTCAGCCAGATGTTTCTCTCCCTTTTCAGGTTGAGGTTGATGCTTCTGAGATTTGGGCAGGGGCTGTTTTGTCTCAGAGAAATTCTGATGGCTCTTTGATGAAACCATGTGCCTTCTTCTCCAGAAAATTTTCGTCTTCTGAGCGTAATTATGATGTCGGCAATCGGGAGTTGTTGGCTATGAAGTGGGCATTTGAGGAGTGGCGACATTGGCTTGAGGGAGCCAAGCATCGCGTGGTGGTCTTGACTGATCACAAGAATCTGATTTACCTCGAGTCTGCTAAGCGGTTGAATCCTATACAGGCTCGGTGGTCTTTGTTTTTCTCACGTTTTGATTTTGTGGTCTCGTATATTCCTGGATCTAAGAATGTGAAGGCTGATGCCCTTTCTAGGAGTTTTTTGCCTGATTCTCCGGGAGTTCTTGAGCCGTCTGGGATCCTCAAGGAGGGGGTGATTCTTTCTGCCATCTCCCCTGATTTACGGCGGGTATTTCAGGAGTTTCAGGCTGATAAACCTGACCGCTGTCCTGTGGGGAAATTGTTTGTTCCTGATAGATGGACTAGTAGGGTAATTTCTGAGGTTCATGGTTCGGTGTTGGCTGGTCACCCTGGGATTTTCGGTACCAGAGATTTGGTGGCTAGGTCCTTTTGGTGGCCTTTCTTGTCGCGGGATGTGCGTTCGTTTGTGCAGTCCTGTGGGACCTGTGCTCGGGCTAAGCCTTGCTGTTCCCGTGCCAGCGGGTTGCTTTTGCCTTTGCCTATTCCTGAGAGGCCATGGACGCATATTTCCATGGATTTTATTTCTGATCTTCCTGTTTCTCAGAAGATGTCTGTCATCTGGGTGGTTTGTGACCGGTTTTCTAAGATGGTCCATTTGGTGCCGTTGCCTAAGTTGCCTTCCTCTTCTGATTTGGTTCCATTATTTTTTCAGCATGTGGTTCGTTTGCATGGTATTCCGGAGAATATTGTGTCTGACAGAGGTTCCCAGTTCGTTTCTAGGTTTTGGCGGTCCTTTTGTGCTAGAATGGGCATTGATTTGTCTTTTTCTTCTGCATTCCATCCTCAGACAAATGGCCAAATGGAGCGAACCAATCAGACCTTGGAAACTTATTTGAGATGCTTCGTGTCTGCTGATCAGGATGATTGGGTGACCTTTTTGCCGTTGGCCGAGTTTGCCCTTAATAATCTGGCTGGTTCGGCTACCTTGGTTTCGCCTTTTTTTTGTAACTTTGGATTTCATCCTCGTTTTTCTTCAGGGCAGCTTGAGCCTTCTGACTGTCCTGGTGTGGATTCCGTGGTGGACAGGTTGCAGCAAATTTGGACTCATGTGGTGGACAATTTGACGTTGTCTCAGGAGAAGGCTCAGCGTTTTGCTAACCGTCGTCGGTGTGTTGGTCCCCGGCTTCGTGTTGGGGATTTGGTCTGGTTGTCTTCTCGTCATGTTCCTATGAAGGTTTCTTCCCCTAAGTTCAAGCCTCGCTTTATTTGGCCTTATAAGATTTCTGAAATTATCAATCCAGTGTCTTTTCGTTTGGCCCTTCCAGCTTCCTTTTCCTTTCATAATGTGTTCCATAGATCCTTGTTGCGGAGATATGAGGTACCTATGGTTCCTTCCATTGATCCTCCTGCTCCGGTGTTGGTTGAGGGGGAATTGGAATATGTGGTAGAGAAGATTTTGGATTCTCGTTTTTCGAGGCGGAAGCTTCAGTATCTGGTCAAGTGGAAGGGTTATGGCCAGGAGGATAATTCTTGGGTTGTTGCCTCCGATGTTCATGCTCCCGATTTGGTTCATGCTTTCCATTTGGCTCGTCCTGATCGGCCTGGGAGCTCTGGTGAGGGTTCGGTGACCCCTCCTCAAGGGGGGAGGGGGTACTGTTGTGAGTTCCGTTCTGGAGCTCCCTCCTGTGGTTGCTAATGGTATGTTTGCGAGTTCTGCCCTTGGGCTCCCTCTGGTGGTTTCGAGTGGAACTGCTGCTCCGTTAGGTAGCTGTAGCAGCTGCCTTCACTAATCGCCTTGCCTGGGTTTTAAACCTGCTCTGGGCTTTAGTCCATGCCTGCTGTCAATGTTCTTGGTTGGATTTGATTCTTCCCTTGGATTTCTCATATGGCCAGTCCTTGTCTGCAAAAGATAAGTTTTGCTAGTTTGTTTGTCCATTTGTTTGGACTCTATTGCTTTGCATTTTGTCTCTTTTGTCCAGCTTGTCACTATGTCTTATTTAGGCTAGCTGGAAGCTCTGGGAAAGCAGATTTGCCCCTCCACACCGTGAGTCGGTGTGGAGTTCATTTTTGTAAACTCTGCGTGGATTTTGTAGTTTTTAATACTGACCGCACAGTATCCTTTGCTCTCTGTCTATCTAGTTTAGTATTGGCCTCCCCTTAGCTGAATTCTAATTTCATTTCTGTGTTCGTCATTTCCCTCTCCTTTCACAGTCAATATTTGTGGGGGGCTATCTTTCCATTTGGGGGTTTCTCTGAGGCAAGATAGCTTTCTATTTCCTTCTTTAGGGGTAGTTATATCTTAGGCTGTGACGAGGTGTCTAGGGAGTGTCAGGAACATCCCACGGCTATTTCTAGTTGTGTTGTTAGGATTAGGGACTGCGGTCAGTAGAGATACCACCTTCTCAGAGCTCGTTCTATGTTGCGTTTTAGCCACCAGGTCATTTCAGTGTGGCCTGTTAACCACCAGGTCATAACACTCTCCCCTGTATATATACACTGCACAGTACCTCTCCCCTGTATATATACACTGCACAGTACCTCTCCCCTGTATATATACACCGCACAGTACCTCTCACCTGTATATATACACTGCACAGTACCTCTCCCCTGTATATATACACTGCACAGTACCTCTCCCCTGTATATATACACTGCACAGTACCTCTCCCCTGTATATATACACTGCACAGTACCTCTCCCCTGTATATATACACTGCACAGTACCACTCCTCCTGTCCTGTATATACACCGCACAGTACCTCTCCCCTGTATATATACACTGCACAGTACCTCTCCCCTGTATATATACACTGCACAGTACCTCTCCCCTGTATATATACACTGCACAGTACCTCTCCCCTGTATATATACACTGCACAGTACCTCTCCCCTGTATATATACACTGCACAGTACTCCTCCTGTCCTGTATATATACACTGCACAGTACTCCTCCTGTCCTGTATATATACACTGCACAGTACCTCTCCCCTGTATATATACACCGCACAGTACCACTCCTCCTGTCCTGTATATATACACTGCACAGTATCTCTCCCCTGTATATATACACTGCACAGTACCTCTCCCCTGTATATATACACTGCACAGTACCTCTCCCCTGTATATATACACCACACAGTACCACTCCTCCTGTCCTGTATATATACACTGCAGAATTTACAATAGCTATCACTCATGTAAGAAGTGAATTATGGCATTGGACTATACCTAGATTTCTCTGCTGTATCTGGGCATCATGAATCGTGGTATGTGTTAAAGGGAGGGGGGGCCCACTGAGACTCTTTTGCCCGGGGCCCTCAAAAACCTGGAGCCGGCCCTGTGTGCACACAAACGTCTTTTAGAATTTTTCATGTGTTTTTTCCTGTAGGTTTTTTTTGCCATCTTTTCAGTTGTTTTTTAATTCATTATTTAGTAGCTGGCTTTTTTCAAATTTGCATTGAATAAATTAGTGAGCACCTGGGGAATGGTCAGGTCACTTCTTTTAACTGATTTGTGTTTTTGGAAACCTGACATGCTTAAAAGAAGATCAAAAGACTGAATATATGAATAGCACGTTGTTTTTACTTTACAGTGCATATGTTTATTCTGTTTAGCACTTATCTAAAGAGGTTGTCCACTACTAGGACAACCCCTTCTTGATCAAAATGTTTGGCACCGATAAAATAATAAAGCCTATACTCACCTCCCACAGTGTCGACACTCGCGTTCCCTGGGCTCCCATGCATTTGTGTGACACATGATGCCAGGGCCCAATCAACACTTGTGTCACTGTGTCCTCCTTTGGACAAATTAAACATGAAGAGGAAGTCCAGGCTGCAGCTCATCTCAGACTTCCTCTTCCTGCTCAGTTCAACAGGAGGTGGGAACATTGACACCAGCATTGACTGGGCACAGGCGTCATGAGTACAACAGCATGGGAGCCCTGGGAGATGGAGTGCCAACACCGCGGGAATGGACGGGAAGGTTAGTATAAGCTTTATTGTTATATGGTGGTCAATCGATGGGTATGAAAAGAAGTTATCCATGTAGTGGACAACCTCTTTAATGCTTTTTCTGGCAGATAATGGAGCATACCATTCTGAAAAAGATGTCTTGTGCATAAACCCTCCAGGAGTTTATGAGAAGTTTTTTTCTTTTCCTTAAGTATTTGTTTTCAGCAAATTAAACAGTTTTGTTAAATGTTTTTTTTTTCATAAAGGGTTTTTGCAGCATTTTGACATGCTGTGTCAGGTATGGAGTGGATCTCTAGAGGAAATGTCACTTTATTTTTTCCATCATTTGTTTTTCCAACCTCTACAGGAAAAAAATGCAAACTACTTTTGTGAACAGCAAAGTGGAATTAAATATGAAGAGTATTTTTGAGGTGGATTCACTCTAAAGACCCCACCCCCAAAAAAAAAAAAAAAATCTCTATGTGAACCCAGCCAAGCAGAACATTCCTATGTGGCAGTTGAGGTGTGATTGACAACTGCATTTAAAAATTGCATGTAGTTTCTATAGGGTGCCGGATATACCCATAGAACTTTGTGAAAGGCAACACTTTTTTAATGATGTTTCAATGTGATTTTTTTTTTATTAGTCAAAATTGTGCCAGGTGCTATCAGCTATTACTTATAATGCTTACTACAGATGATTTGTTTTGGTGGCTATTTTCCGTCATTGGCTGAATGTAGGCTGCAGAAACAGTTATTACAAATGTAATCCAATAAAAAAACAGCACCATAACTGCTTATTAAGAACAACTATAAATATTTGAAATTCCAGGCTGAGGAGGACATAGGTGCACAGTGCCAAATTTGACTGTACTATATATCCAAGTAAACATACCTAGCGCTCTAATGCATGCTTCTTCTTCCTCGTCTCCATGAAACTTGATCCCTCTAATTCTGCCTATCTTTACAATTTGATAAGCCATTTTTTGGTGTGAATTTAGGGAGTCTAATCAGGAGACTGATATCAATGCTTCCTCTCAGCATTCAATTTTCTCCAATTGCATACCAATAGAAAATGTTTGGCCGAATGAGAACAGTTAAAATAATGTTCATATAGTACGGTAGGCTGGTCATTCAATAGCTTAGCCAGACTGTTATAGTTATTACACTTACATATGGTGGGCTTAGGTATTGAAATGAGCCAGTGATCCAGCCCCTTTCACACAGCACTGATGAGGGCCCTACACAGAATTAACTACCCTGTGTCAAAATCAAGACAGTCTACGGGGCTAGAATAGATATAATTTATAGCACATAATATACCTTTCCAGTCCGTCTCTTCGGACAGCACCAATCGAGATTGTCCTTCCTTGACTTATGGTGGGACAGGATCACAGAGAGGTTAAAAGGCCCCTCTCACCTCCACCCTCCAGTGTTTTTCCTGTCCCTACAGGGGATAGTTGTATGAGTGGTTGCTCCTAGAGTGAAGATAGCCTGTGAAGCTTCGTTGAACAAATTCAAGGGGATTGGGGGGTCTCGGCTTCCCTTCCCCATGTCAAGTGGTCAGTGGCCGACACCTCTCTGAATAGAGGTCCCTCAGCCATTATTCGCTGTACCAGTATGGGCTCAGGTGGATCGGGGGGTCTCGGCCTTCCCTTCCCCCTCTAAAGTGGTCTGTGGCTGACACCTCTCTGAGAGAGATCCGTCAGCCAACTGCCAGCCTGTGCATCATATGCAGTAATGCAGCATTCCTGATATGACACCGCTTCACTCCATGGTGGGCTCTTGGCATTACCAGCTCCCCGTGTTCTTCGAGTGGGTGTGGAGCCAGCACAGGTAAGTGCACGGTTGAATGTTGTGTTGAAGGTCTAGGCCTCTGGGCTGATCTTAGCCTCATGCCTTTGTGCTGAAGCTGGGCACATATAGCCAGCTAGGCTATAGTTAGGCCGTATATCTGGGCTACGTCTCATATGGTTTTATGTTTGGGCTTCAGAGTTTGATTTTTGCAAAGCATATTTCCCATTTTTTTGGTTTATTAAACAAGCGCTTCACTGTTCTCTGCAACTTAACTATTCCATCCATAAAAAAGGAGGACACATGGTGTTAATACAGGACACTATCTCTGTGAAAACTACCATCCAGCTGTAGCTCATTAATTAGCTCCTTGAGGTGAGGCGTGTCTAACAATTGAGATGTATTATTCATAGTGGAGGTTTATCCTGAATTCGGATAGATTGCTCTCTTCAATGTAACTGTGGGCCTGGTCTCTTGTTTAGCACATCAAACATGGCCCTAGTCTGTCTTTACCTCATGGTGCCTCTGTGCATCATCGTGCCTGTGCCTCATAGTGCATCAGAGTGACTCAGTGCCTCATAGTGCCTCTGTGCATCACATTGCATCACATTGCCTGTGCATCATAGTGTCTGTAAGGAGGTTGCAGGAACCCTCATTTGCCTCCCTTCTCTCCTTTGCCTCGTGTGATATGTCACCAATTTACTAATGAGTATTGTCTTGCAATGTGTTATTGTTATCCTTGTTCTGTGTTTGTCTTGTCCCAATGTTTTACTACTGTACCATGTGATGTGTAGCTTAGGGATAGTAAGGGGTTAATCCTGGAGGCTGGGTCAGCAGTCTCCAAAGGGACTGGAAGTCCCCGTCTGCAGGCACAGCCCGGCCAGGCTTGACCGTGGCAAGACGTGCTCCCCTGCTGGGAGCATACTGTACCCCCTGGAAGGAACAGAGCTGCCAGTGCACTGTAGGGCCTTGTTGCTTCTGGAAATCGACTAGGAGCCATTGCCTTCGCTGCTGCAGCTGTTGCTGGACATAGGGACAGTTTAGGAATTGTACCTCTTTCTCTTTATCACCTTTATTAAATATAAGTTGCCACTATTGGGCCCTACAATGTGTGACATGCGGTGTATCCGTTCCAGCATGGAGAGGAGCCAGATGTCTGAGGTAACTCACTGTGACCTGGGGCTGGGACTAGAACTGTCATTTCATGTGCAAGGGGCCAGGGTGTGGACTGAGTGTGCCTTGGGGAACTCACCCATGACTACCACCCCTTGCCATCTTGTTACACCTCTGTGCCTCATAGTGCATTGGTGCCTCATAGTGCCTCATAGTGCCTTTGAGAATCATATGGCTTCATGGTGCCTGTGCTTCATAGTGCCTCAGTGCATCTTAGTACATCATAGTGCCACTTGCCTCATAGTGCATCACAGTACCACTTGCCTCATAGTGTCTCTGTGCCTCATAGTGCCTCCTAGTGCCTATGTTTGAAGGGAGACATATGTATATAGAGTTCATCCTATAACAGGACATACTACTGTTCTGGGAGTAGGAAATCTCATGCAGTAGATGCTAATAATGCTGGGGGAAAGAATCCTTCTTGACTACACATGCTGCAATCAGACTAGTTTCCCTGATCAACATCCAGTTGACCGATTGCAGTCCCATAAGTCTATGATATTATGTTTACCAGGGATGACATCATGGTCTTCTTTGCACATTGCCGTGCATCAGCAACACTCTCACTACTCTTATACTCTTTTAACAGTCAGGGCTCCTAAGATAAAGAATCTGTATCCAGGGCTTACAGTTGAGAACACATAGTCCCACTGCCTCATAGTAGATAATCACCCTCTGTGATAGGAAGAAACCAACTTTCCTCTAGCTATAGAAAAGCTTTCCTGTCACCGTTACAGTCTGGGTGTGCCAATATCACTTAAGAAGATCGCCTTTTAGGCCTTTTTTTTTTTCTCCTGGCTGAGCCCAAGCTGGATAGCCTGTCCTGGCTGTAAAAAAAAAAGGTTGGCATAATGTTTGCACTAATGGCTTGTATAGAGGCAGCTTCAACTAGTCTTTCTTGTGTCAAGGGATTTTTTTACCAGCAATCCCCCAATTAGCTTCACCAAAGCACCAGGTTAGGGTCCGGCGCAGGTATGACAAATCAGTCCATGATTTTCTTCCTGTATGTATATACAGTGGGGGAAATAAGTATTTGATCCCTTGCTGATTTTGTAAGATTGCCACTGACAAAGACATAAAGAGTCTATAATTTTAAAGGTAGGTTACTTTTAACACTGAGATAGAATGCCAAAAATAAAATCCAGAAAATCACATTGTATAAATCCTATAAATGTATTTGCATTTTGCAGTGAGAATTAAGTATTTGATCCCCTACCAACCATAAAGAGTTCTGGCTCCTACAGACCAGTTAGATGCTCCTAATCAACTCATTACCTGCAATAAAGACAGCTGTATTATATAGTCACCTTTATAAAAGACTCCTGTCAACAGACTCAATTAATCAGTCAGACTCTAATCTCTACAACATGGGCAAGACCAAAGAGCTTTCTAAGAATGTCAGGGACAAGATTATAGACCTGCACAAAGCAGGAATGGGCTACAAAACCATAAGTAAGCACTGGGTGAGAAGGAGACAACTGTAATAGTAAGAAAAAGGAAGAAATACAAAATGACTGTCAATCGACATCGATCTGGGGCACCATGCAAAAACTCACCTCATGAAGTATCCTTGATCATGAGGAAGGTGAGAGATCACCCTAAAACTACACAGGGGCAACTTGTTAATGATCTCAAAGCAGCTGGGACCACAGCCACCAAGAAAACCATTGGTAAGACATTACGCCATAAAGTTTTAAAATCCCGCAGTGCCCGCAAGGTTCCCCTGCTCAAGAAGGCACATGTGCAGGCCCATCTGAAGTTTGCCTCTGAACACCTGGATGATTCTGTGAGTGATTGGGAGAAGGTGCTGTAGTCAGATGAGGCAAAAATTGAGGTCTTTAGCATTAATTCAACTCGCCGTGCTTGGAGGAAGACAAATGCTGCCTATGACCCAAAGAACAACATCCTCACTGTCAAGCATGGAGGTAGAAACATTATGTTTTGGGGGTGTTTCTCTGCTAAGGTCAAAGGACTACTTCACTGCATCAATTGGAGAATGGATGGAGCCATGTAGCATAAAAACCTGAGTGACAACCTTCTTTCCTCCGCCAGGGCATTAAAAATAGGTCGTGGCTGGGTGTTCCAGCAAGACCATGACCCAAAACATACAGCCACAGCAACAAAGGAGTGGCTCAAAAAGAATCACATTAAGGTCATGTAGTGGCCTAGCCAGTCTCCAGATCTTAATCCCATAGAAAACATATGGATGGAGTTGAAGCTCCGAGTTGCCAAGCAACAGCCTCAAAATCTTAATGACTTAGAGATGATCTGCAAAGAGGAGCGGACCAAAATTCATCCTGACATGTGCGCAAACATCATCAACTGCAAAAAAAATCTGACTGCTGTGCTTGCCAACAAGGGATTTGCCACCAAGTATTAAGAATTGTTTGCCTGAGGAATCAAATACATATTTCTCACTACAAACTGAAAATACATTTATAGGATTTATACAACATGATTTTCCTGATTTTATTTTTGATATTCTATCTCTCAATGTTAAAATTAACCTACCCTTAAAATTATAAACTGTTCATGTCTTTGTCAGTGGGCATACTTGCAAAATCAACAAGGGATGAAATGCTTATTTCCCCCACTGTATATGTGTGTGTATATACAGTGGGTACGGAAAGTATTCAGACCCCTTTAAATTGTTCACTCTTTGTTTCATTGCAGCCATTTGGTAAATTCAAAACAGTTCATTTTTTTTTCTCATTAACCCCTTTACCCCCAAGGGTGGTTTGCACGTTATGGACCGGGCCAATTTTTACAATTCTGACCACTGTCCCTTTATGAGGTTATAACTCTGGAACGCTTCAACGGATCCAGGTGATTCTGACACTGTTTTCTCGTGACATATTGTACTTCATGATAGTGGTAAAATTTCTTTGATATTACCTGCGTTTATTTGTGAAAAAAACAGAAATATGGCGAAAATTTCGCAATTTTCCAAATTTGAATTTTTATGCAATTAAATCACAGAGATATGTCACACAAAATACTTAATAAGTAACATTTCCCACATGTCTACTTTACATCAGCACAATTTTGGAACCAAATTTTTTTTTTGTTAGGGAGTTATAAGGGTTAAAATTTGACCAGCAATTTCTCATTTTTACAACACCATTTTATTTTAGGGACCACATCTCATTTGAAGTCATTTTGAGAGGTCTATATGATAGAAAATACCCAAGTGTGACACCATTCTAAAAACTGCACCCCTCAAGGTTCTCAAAACCACATTCAAGAAGTTTATTAACCCTTCAGGTGTTTCACAGGAATTTTTGGAATGTTTAAATAAAAATGAACATTTAACTTTTTTTCACAAAAAATTTACTTCAGCTCCAATTTGTTTTATTTTACCAAGGGTAACAGGAGAAAATGGACCCCAAACCTTGTTGTACAATTTGTCCTGAGTACGTCGATACCCCATAAGTGGAGGTAAACCACTGTTTGGGCGCATGACAGAGCTTGGAAGCGAAGGAGCGCCATTTGACTTTTTAATGCAAAATTGACTGGAATTGAGATGGGACGCCATGTTGCGTTTGGAGAGCCGCTGATGTGCCTAAACATTGAAACCCCCCACAAGTGACACCATTTTGGAAAGTAGACCCCCTAAGGAACTTATCTAGAGGTGTGGTGAGCACTTTGACCCACCAAGTGCTTCACAGAAGTTTATAATGCAGAACCGTAAAAATAAAAAATCTTTTTTTTTTCACAAAAATTATCTTTTCGCCCCCAATTTTTTATTTTCCCAATGGTAAGAGAAGAAATTGGAACCAAAAAGTTGTTGCACAATTTGTCCTGAGTACTCTGATACCCCGTATGTGGGGGTAAACTACTGTTTGGGCGCATGGGAGAGCTCGGAAGGGAAGGAGCGCTGTTTGACCTTTCAATGCAAAATTGACAGGAATTGAGATGGGACGCCATGTTGCGTTTGGAGAGCCACTGATGTGCCAAAACATTGAAACCTCCCACAAGTGACACCATTTTGGAAAGTAGACCCCCTAAGGAACTTATCTAGAGGTGTGGTGAGCACTTTGACCCATCAAGAGCTTCACAGAAGTTTATAATGCAGAGCCGTAAAAATAAAACAAAAATTTTTTCCCCCAAAATTATTTTTTAGCCCCCAGTTTTGTATTTCCTAGAGGGTAACAGGAGAAATTGGACCCCAAAAGTTGTTGTCCAATTTGTCCTGAGTGCGCTGATGCCCCATATGTGGGGGGGAACCACAGTTTGGGCGCATGGGAGGGCTCGGAAGGGAAGGAGTGCCATTTGGAATGCAGACTTAGATGGAATGGTCTGCAGGCGTCACATTGCGTTTGCAGAGCCCCTAATGTACCTAAACAGTAGAAACCCCCCACAAGTGACCCCATATTGGAATCTAGACCCCCCCACGAACTTATCTAGATGTGTTGTGAGAACTTTGAGCCCCCAAATGTTTCACTACAGTTTATAACGCAGAGCCGTGAAAATAAAAAAATCTTTTTTTTCCCCACAAAAATTATTTTTTAACCTCCAGTTTTGTATTTTCCCAAGGGTAACAGGAGAAATTGGACCCCAAAAGTTGTTGTCCAATTTGTCCTGAGTACGCTGATACCCCATATGTTGGGGTAAACTCCTTTTTGGACACACGGGAGAGCTCGGAAGGGAAGGAGCACTGTTTTACTTTTTCAACGCAGAATTGGCTGGAATTGAGATCGGACGCCATGTCGCGTTTGGAGAGCCCCTGATGTGTCTAAACAGTGGAAACCCCCCCCCAATTATAACTGAAACCCTAATCCAAACACACCCCTAACCCTAATCCCAACGGTAACCCTAACCACACCTCTAACCCAGACACACCCCTAACCCTAATTCCAACCCTATTCCCAACCGCAAATGTAATCCAAACCCTAACCCTAACTTTAGCCCCAACCCTAACTGTAGCCTTAACCCTAACTGTAGCCTTAACCCTAGCCCTAACCATAACCCTAGCCCTAACCCTAGCTCTAACCCTAGCCCTAACCCTAACCCTAACCCTAGCCCTAACCCTAGCCCTAGCCCTAACCCTAACCCTAGCCCTAACCCTAACCCTAGCCCTAACCCTAGCCCTAACCCTAATGGGAAAATGGAAATAAATACATTTTTTAATTTTTTTTTATTTTTCCCTAACTAAGGGGGTGATGAAGGGGGGTTTGATTTACTTTTATAGCGGGTTTTTTAGCGGATTTTTATGATTGGCAGCCGTCACACACTGAAAGACGCTTTTTATTGCAAAAAATATTTTTTGCGTTACCACATTTTGAGAGCTATAATTTTTCCATATTTGAGTCCACAGAGTCATGTGAGGTCTTGTTTTTTGCGGGATGAGTTGACGTTTTTATTGGTAACATTTTCGGGCACATTACATTTTTTGATCGCTTTTTATTCCGATTTTTGTGAGGCAGAATGACCAAAAACCAGCTATTCATGAATTTCTTTTGGGGGAGGCGTTTATACCGTTCCGCGTTTGGTAAAATTGATAAAGCAGTTTTATTCTTCGGGTCAGTACGATTACAGCGACACCTCATTTATATCATTTTTTTTATGTTTTGGCACTTTTATACGATAAAAACTATTTTATAGAAAAAATAATTATTTTTGTATCGCTTTATTTTGAGGACTATAACTTTTTTATTTTTTTGCTGATGTTGCTGTATGGTGGCTCGTTTTTTGCGGGACAAGATGACGCTTTCAGCGGTACCATGGTTATTTATATCCGTCTTTTTGATCGCGTGTTATTCCACTTTTTGTTCGGCGGTATGATAATAAAGCGTTGTTTTTTGTCTCGTTTTTTTTCTTTCTTACGGTGATTACTGAAGGGGTTAAGTAGTGGGACAGTTTTATAGGTCGGGTCGTTAGGGACGCGGCGATACTAAATATGTGTACTTTTATTGTTTTTTTTTTTTTTATTTAGATAAAGAAATGTATTTATGGGAATAATATATATATATATATTTTTTTCATTATTTAGGATTTTTTTTTTAAATTTTTTTACACACTTGTAAAATTTTTTTTTAACTTTTTTACTTTGTCCCGGAGGGGACAATACAGATCGGTGATCTGCCAGTTTGCACAGCACTCTGACAGATCACCGATCTGTCTCAGAGCGCTGCAGCGTTACCAAGTGCCTGCTCTGAGCAGGCACTTGATAAGGCACCTCCCTCCCTGCATGACCCGGATCCGCGGCCATCTTGGATCCGGGACTTGCTGCAGGGAGGAAGGTAGGAGACCCCCGGAGCAACGCGATCACATCGCGTTGCTGCGGGGGTCTCAGGGAAGCCCGCAGGGAGCCCCCTCCCTGCGCGATGCTTCCCTGCACCGCCGGCACATCGCGATCATGTTTGATCGCGGTGTGCTGGGGGTTAATATGCCGGGGGCGGTCCGTGACCGCTCCTGGCACATAGTGCCGGATGTCAGCTGCTATAAGCAGCTGACACTCTGCTGCACTCCCCCCGTGAGCGCGGCCGATCCCCTATGACGTACTATTCCGTCCTTGGGAAGTAGGGCCCACCCCACATGGACGGAATAGTACATCTAATGGCAGAAAGGGGTTAATGTACTCTACACCCCATCTTGACTGAAAAAAACAAATGTAATTTTTGCAAATTTAATAAAAAATAAAAACTGAAATATCACATGGTCATAAGTATTTAGACCCTTTGCTCAGTTCTGAGTAGAAGCACCCTTTTGAGCTAGTACAGCCATGAGTCTTCTTGGGAATGATGCAACAAGTTTTTCACACCTGGATTTGGGGATCCTCTGCCATTCTTCCTTGCAGATCCTCTCCAGTTCCATCAGGTTGGATGGTGAACAGCCATTTTCAGGTCTCTCCAGAGATGCTCAAATGGATTTAGGTCAGGGTTCTGACTGGGCCAGTCAAGAATGGCTACAGAGTTGTTTTCCGAAGCCACTCCTTTGTTATTTTAGCTGTGTGCTTAGGGTCATTGCCTTGTTGGAAGGTGAACCTTCTGCCAAGTCTGAGGTCCAGAGCACTCTGGAAGAGGTTTTCATAAAGGATATCTCCTTTCTTGGCCGCATTCATGGTTCCTTCAATGACAACCAGTCGTCCTGTCCCTGCAGCTGAAAAACACCCCCAAAGTATGATGCTGCCACCACCATGTTTCATCAGACCAGAGAATCTTATTTCTTATAGTCTGGGAGTTCTTCGTGTGTTTTTAGCAAACTCTATGTGGGCTTTCATATATCTTTCACTGAGGAGAGCCTCCCGTTGGGCCACTCTGCCATAAAGGCCAGATTGGTGGAGGACTGCAGTGATAATTGACTTTGTGGTGCTTTCTTCCATCTCCCTACTGCATCTCTGGAGCTCAGCCACAGTGATATTGGGGTTCTTCTTTACCTCTCTCACCAAGGCTCTTCTCCCATGATTACTCAGTTTGGCTGGATGGCCAGGTCTAGAAAGACTTCTGGTGGTCTGAAACTTCTTCCATTTAAGGATTATGAAGGCCACTGTGTTCTTAGGAAACTTGAGTACTGCAGAAATTCTGTTGTAACCTTGGCTAGATCTGTGCCTTGCCATAAATCTGTCTCTGAGCTCCTTGGCCAGTTCCTTTGACCTCATGATTCTCATTTGGTCAGACATGCACTGTGAGCTGACTTGTGAGCAGCTGTGTGTGTGTGCCTTTCGAAATCAAGTCCTATCAGCTTAATTAAGCACAGCTGGACTACAATGAAGGAGTATAACTATCTCAAGGAGGTTCAAAAGGAAATGGACAGCAAGTGACTTAAATATGATCTGAAATGGTCTGAATACTTATGACCATGTGATATTTCAATTTTTCTTTTTTATTAAATTTGCAAAAATTTCTACATTTCTGTTTTTTTCAGTCAAGATGGGATGCAGAGTGTAGATTAATATGAAAAAAAAATGAACTTTTTTGAATTTACCAAATGGCTGCAATGAAACAAAGAGTGAACATTTTAAAGGGAGGGGTCTGAAAATTTTCCGTACCCACTGCACATGTGAGGGTAAGGGCTGTGGTATGGCAACTGGTCATGTGGTTAATGGGCGGTATGCATCGCAGAGGTGAATGACCCTGTGATGGAAGCCTGAGCTTATTTTCTCAGCAGATCTACTGCTAAGGGTTTACTATACATTGGGAAGGCTTCTAGGTTACTTGGAGAAATGGGTGGGTCCAGTCACCTACATACTCCACCCAAGGGGTTATTTCTAGAGAGACCCAAGATGGAGTCTGTGTGTTTGTGCATGGGCGGCAGTGCTGATTAGTGAGAGCCAGAGTGAGGAGGCCTGTGATATACCTCCGGAGAGATTATATCACAATAACTGCAATAACAATCCCTGTGGTTCATTATCAATGTGTGTTTCACTCTCCGTTTCTACTCGATAATTTGTTTACCACATTCATACTGAATTATATTATAGACATATATCACACACTCATTATGGTGATTATCCTTGCAGAATTCTATAGTTGTCTATATTTCTTGAGATCTTTCAGATCATTTCTATATCTAGCCTGGTTATTGTCTGGTACTTTGGTCCTTGGGCTTCTGTACCCACGCTGGGGCTTTTTCTTTGGTATTCCCCATTGATACTGTCCAGGGGGAAGGACTGGAAATAGGGAATTAGACCTGTCAGTAATTCTGTTTCAAGAAGTCCCCCAGGACCGCACCCTTATTTCCCCCCTTATGTTTGTTTTTAGGCTTTCACAAGATTGATCTTCCAGCAGATCGTTTATCCATCAAGTCGCCATGGCTCGAGCCGTTAAAGGGTTTCTTACATATCAGTTTATGGGGGCTTGTAAAGACCATTTCCATCCATCCTTCTGTGGTACTTTGAAAAACCACTGGAGGGAGGAGGAGGAGGGAGGGGCCTTTAACCTCTCTGGGATTCTGTCCCACTACAGGTCAAGGAAAGACTACCTCCATTGGTGCTGTCCTGATGGACTTCTGGAAACAGGATTACTGGTAGGTTTAATTACCTTTTTCAATTTAAGCAACCCCTTTAAATGGAACCTATCAGCAGTTTTTACACCCCGGCAGTAACATAATGACAGTAAAGTACCTGCAATGATGATTACTTCCATATTGTTATATTATAATTATTATTATTATAATTATTATTATAAGCCCATGTCTCTGTTGTCTCTTAATCCATTGGTGAATTCTTATGCAAATGAGCTGGCATTGTCAACTCTCTGGTCTCTCGCTCTCATTCCTCTAGCAGATCTGACCTCTTATTTGTGATTAACACTTTATTCTTCTATGACCTGCTTCCCGTGGCCAAACATCTCACTCCAGTGCTGCCATTTACACATGCCCAGTAACGTTCTGATGATGTTGTGAGTGTCAAATTATCCATCTGTACATGCGCCACCCCTAGGAATGATTGCGCCTGCGTGAGATCTCAGGAGGAGGAGCAAGTCTTGGAGACTCACAACTCATGCACGTACGATCAATCCCAAGGGGCAGTTCATGCATAGATATACTGTAGAGTCCAGCTCTCGTAATGTAATCCAGATGTCACTGCGCATGTGCTTCCCCTGGAAATGACATCGCCTGCGAGAAATGTCCATTGGTAAAGCAGGTCATGAGTGAGCTGTCAATCATTGGCAGGAGGCTGGCACCATGGATAGAATAGGCCAGAGATCTGTAAGTGCAGACAAAGCCCCTGCACTTGCAAGCTCATTTGCATGAGAATTTGCCTAAGGATTACCACGGAGACACAGACTATTGATATAAAGGTGATTATCATTACAGGTACTTCACTCATTTAATCTCATCATCTGTCTCCCCATCTGCCTCTCATCCTCTTTCTCTAGCTTCCTCCTTTGGCATTTCACAGATTACTAACTCTCCTATACATGAAGACTGGAATATTCTGGACCTGGTTTTCTCATGACACTGCTTGCTGCATGATTTTACTGTTTATCCTCTCCCAGTCTCTGACCATAACCTTTAAGTTCTTAGTCAAAAACTATACTCCCACTTACCACACACACAGAAATCTACGTGCATTCAATACCCATCAACTTATAAACAATCTACAGATATCTTTAGCTCCCACCTCCTCCCTCTCCTGTCCAGACTCAGCATTGTCACATTATAGCAATACATTGCCGAGCCCCCTGGGTGAAGCAGCACCTGCTGCAGGCAGAATGACCCGGCATAGATGGCAGCCCTGATACACTCTGCAACACGTTTTTTTCCAGCGCTACTCAAGGTGTGCCGAGTGTCTGTGGAGAAAATCACTTTCAGCAAAATACTTTATTCACTATAAGTTCATGCTCAAAACTTGCAAATTGCCTCTTCTGAGAAAAAGAGGACTTAAACTCTATAGCGCCACCTGTTGGAAGTAGCGATCCTACAAGTCACAATCAACTCTTTAACGAGTCGTGCAATATGACTTAGGATAAAAGCCAAATTAGTATCTCAATTCACAGACACGGTGTTTCGGGCTGTTGGCCCTCGTCAGTGCGAAGCATGAGAACTAATTTGGCTAGGTGAGAGGCTCTGGACTGGGGTCTAAGGGGTATCGCTTCTCCTTATGGAGAGTGACATACCATCTCTGGCTTGTCAAGGTAAGGAGGCTTTACCAGTATATACCGTTATACACTGCGTGGGCAGTGTTATATACTATGTGGCTGCTATACTGTATACTGCGTGGGCAGTGTTATATACTATGTGGCTGCTATACTGTATACTGCGTGGGCAGTGTTATATACTATGTGGCTGCTATACTGTATACTGCGTGAGCAGTGTTATATACTATGTGGCTGCTATATACTGCGTGGGCTGTGTTACATACTACGTGGCTGTTATATACTGCGTGGGCTGTGCTATATATTACGTGACCAGTGTTATATACTGCGTGGCCTGTGTTATATACTACATTGCCTGTGTTATATACTGTGTGGCTGCTATATACTGCGTGGGCTGTGTTATATAGTACGTGGCTGTTATATACTGCGTGGCCACTGTTCTATATTGTGTGGCCTGTATTAACGCATTGGGTATTCTACAATATGTATGCATATAGCAGCCACATAGTATATAGCACAGGCCACGCAGTATTTGTCTGCTATATACTACATGCCTCCTATATACTACGTGGCCTGTGCTATATGCTATGTAGCTGCTATATACATACATAAATACATATTCTAGAATACCAGATGCGTTAGAATCGGGCCACCATCTGTTGTGAATTCTGCTTTTGGGCTCCCTCCGGTGGTTGTAGAGGGTAATGCAGTTGTGCCTGGACTGCAGGAGTGGACAGGTGTATCTACTAATTGCAAAACTGACTGGGATATATAGCTTTGCAGGATCCTTTAGTCAGTGCCAGTTGTCCATTGTTCTTGAAGGATTCACTTCCCTGCTGGTCTCTCCAGTTTGCTGTGTTTTTCTACGAAGATAAGTCCTGGCTTTGTTTTTGCTGTCCACCTGCTGTGGACCTTATAGTGCTGTGCATTTTCATGTTTTTGTCTTGTCCAGCTTAGTCTGTGACGGATTTTTTGCAGCCTAGCTATTTCTCTGGAGATGCAGATATACCCCCATGTCTTTAGTCAGATGTGGTGATTCGTATTTTCTGCGGTGGATATTTTCTAGTGTTTTAATACTGACCGCATAGTACTCTGTTCTATTCTTTCTTTTTAGCTAGTATGGCCTCCTATGCTAAAATCTGATTTCATATCTGCGTATGTTATTTCCCTCTCCTCTCACAGTCAATATTTGTGGGGGGCTATCTATCCTTTGGGGATTTTCTCTGAGGCAAGATAGGTTTCCTGTTTCTGTCTTTAGGGGTAGTTAGATCTTAGGCTGTGCCGAGGGGACTAGGGAGTGTTAGGTACCCCCCACGGCTACTTCTAGTTGCGCTGCTAGGTTCAGGGTTTGCAGTCAGTACAGGGACCACCTTCTCCAGAGTCCGTCTCATGCTGCTCCTAGGCCACCAGGTCATAACAACCATCTAGTTTATCATAATGATAGCTAGACTATGTGTAAGGAGGAAGACTGGACTGCGAGTACCTAAACAATTCCGGTTCCGGAACTGTCAAGGCTGCGTCCAGTGTTGACAGGGTGGAAAGAATGGGAAGCCGGACAGAACCCATGACCTGGTGAGATAGGGTGTGGCGAGACAAGAGAAAGAGCGGGAAGCGCGGGAAAAGAGTGGAGTTTCCTACCAGCGAGTGCCAGGTGCAGGATCGTGAGGTGTATTCCCCCTTGCTGACAGGCGTGCGGCGGAGCACGCCTCGGATAGAGACTTCCATGGCATTACCCACTTTGGCTCTACAGATTAATGGACTAGGGGCTCAACAGGCAAAAACAGTGGCCGCCCATTGTCGCCAGAAGCTGGATTACGTGTTGGTGGGTTACGCCTAAGGACGCCGTACCAGCCGTTGCCTGTATTACAACTCTCATCAGACTGCATGCGATTGAGGAACAGAGAAGTCACAATAAGTGAAGTTTAATAACAAGACTGTTGTGTTATGCCATAATTCTATTGTTAATTATTTGTTGCCTCCGTGTGAGGAGTTCATTGTTGTCATAAATTAAACCACATTGTTGTTAACCCTTGCTCTGCATTCCCTGTATTACTGCATCCCTGAACCTGCTTACACGTACATAACAGCTCTTCCTACCTATTGTGTGCCCCTATTTCTTTATAGATTGTAAGCTTGCAAGCAGGGCCCCCACTCCTCCTGTAACTGTTGAAATGTGTTACATTGTATTGTTTTTACTGCCTGTACATGTCCCTACTTATTTGTAAAGTGCTGCGGAATACGTTGGTGCCATATAAATAAAAATTATTATTATTCACTGTGATGACGTTACTTTGGTGTCTAAAAACCTGCTGACAGGTACCTTTTAACCTCTTGTTGCTGCTTTATGTGATTTTATTTTATATTATAGTGCAACATATTGGAACATGATGTGCATGCATAATAGAACTTTTTAAGTATCTTAAACAGCAAACAGCATCTGGCAGTACTTTATATAAATCAAGGAGATTCGTTATCGTGGTATCGACTCACTTCCATTATATAATCATAGGCTGAAAAATTAACTATACTCTTTCAGTTATTCACTGGCATGAGGTATTACTTATCATACACTCATTAGGACACTTATACACTTCTGACATTCATGGTCCGAGTACAGACCCCTATATCCGGACTGGGCATTAGGCTATTGAATTTGAGTAAGGAGACTAAGAGGCCGATTTGAATATTGTATTCCATACTTTGTGAGTTTGAAGGTGTGTAGCCCTAATCTAAAAATTGGTTCTGACCGAAAACCGATCGCATTGTCCACAGCAACCAATTAGGAATCAGTTTGTATTTTCTAACCTAGACTCAAAAGTAAAATTTTGGCATTGGTTGTTATGGGTAATAAGGACAATTTTTCATTTTGGTAAACGTTTTGCTAAAGTATATAATCCTGCTGCATATGGCCAGATAACAATGAGTACGCAGTACACTCCCTGACAGAAGTTATGTCGCTTCACCATGTTATGTAAATAAAAGCTTATAACCTGACGTTAAAGGGGTTGTCCACTACTTTCAATTAACCCCCCAATATACCCCCCCGGGGCCCCTAATGAATTGTGCCATTACCTTCTGTTGACGTTTTTGCCTGTGAGCGGCGCTATTCCTGCTGAGTCCGGGTCACATGACCCCCAGACTGCAGCCGCCGCTCATTTCCGCCGACGTCACGTCAATTTCCAGACTCTAGAAATTGACGTGACGTCAGCAGCAGGCGTGACCAGCCCCCACAGTCAGCAGTCACTCAGCAAGAGTGACTGGGCTGTGGGCGGTGCTGGGGGCTGCCTGCAGGGCTGTGCTGGGGGCGGGCGGGGCTCTGTGTGCCACTGCTCACTGCTCAGTGCTGGGATCATGATGTGCGGGCGGGGCTGTGCTTCGGTCGCCGGTGTTTCTGCCTGCCGGCGCCGGTGTTTCTGCCCGCCGGCGCTTGTGCCCGCCGGTGCTTGTGCCCGCCGGCGCCGGTGTTTCTGCCCGCCGGTGCTTGTGCCCGCCGGCGCCGGTGTTTCTGCCCACCGGCGCTTGTGCCCGCCGGCGCCGGTGTTTGTGCCCGCCGGCGCCGGTGTTTCTGCCCGCCGGTGCCGGTGCTTGTGCCCGCCGGCGCCGGTGTTTCTGCCCGCCGGTGCTTGTGCCCGCCGGCGCCGGTGTTTCTGCCCGCCGGCGCCGGTGTTTCTGCCCGCCGGCGCTGTGTGTGTGTGCCGGCGCTGTGCGTGTGTGCCGGCGCTGTGTGTGTGTGCCGGTGCTGTGCGTGTGCGTGTGCCGACGCTGTGTGTGTGTGTGTGCCGGCGCTGTGCGTGTGTGTGTGTGCGTGTGCCGACGCTGTGCGTGTGTGTGTGCCGGCGCTGTGCGTGTGTGCCGGCGCTGTGCGTGTGTGTGTGCGTGTGCCGATGCTGTGCGTGTGTGTGTGTGCCGGCGCTGTGCGTGTGTGTGTGTGCCGGCGCTGTGCGTGTGTGTGTGTGTGCCGGCGCTGTGTGTGTGCCGGCGCTGTGCGTGTGCCGACGCCGTGCGTGTGTGTGTGCCGGCGCCGTGCGTGTGTGTGTGCCGGCGCTGTGTGTGTGTGCCGGCGCTGTGCGTGTGTGTGTGTGTGCCGGCGCTGTGCGTGTGTGTGTGCCGGCGCTGTGCGTGTGTGTGTGTGTGCCGACACTGTGCGTGTGTGTGCAGGTATCGTCCGATGGGACTACAAGTCCCATCGGGCTCTGCCTGCTACACTGACAGTGAGTGACACATTAGCCAATGATGGGACTGTAGTAGTCCCATCATCCGGCTAATGTGTTGAATGTAGAAAAAAAAAAACACAGTACCTAGATACATACATACATACAACACACACCATGCGACGACATGCTACATGCACCATGCGACGACATGCATCATGCGACGACATGCACCATGCGACGACATGCGCCATGCGACGACATGCACCATGTGGCGACATGCGACATGCACCATTCGACAACATGACGACATGCGACATGCACCATGCGACGACATGCTACATGCACTATGCGACAACATGCACCATGCGGCGACATGCTACATGCACCATGCGACGACATGCACCATGCGACGACATGCACCATGCGACGACATGCTGCATGCACCATGTGACGGCAGGCGACATGCACCATGCGGCGATATGCACCATGCACCATGATACATGCACCATGCGACGACATGCACCATGCGGCGACATGCTACATGTGTTGTGAATTCTGTGGCAGAGCTCCCTCCTGTGGTCACAAGTGGTACTTCGGCTGATTCTCTCTGCGAGCTTCTGTTGGTGGAGGGAAGTGGTACTGCGGCTTCTGAGTTTCCTCCCTCAGGTGATCTGGTGAGGTCGTTAGGTGCTTCTCTACTTAACTCCACCTAATGCTTTGATCCTGGCTTCCTGTCAATGTTCCAGTGTTGGACTTGCTTTTCCCTGGATCATTCCTGTGGCCTGCTGCTCTGCATAGCTAAGTTCTTCTTTGCTATTTGTTTGCTATTTTTTCTGTCCAGCTTGTCTAATTTGTTGCTGGAAGCTCTGGGACGCAAAGGGTGTACCTCCGTGCCGTTAGTTCGGTACGGAGGGTCTTTTTGCCCCCTTTGCGTGGTTTTCTTTAGGGTTTTGTGTAGACCGCAAAGTGACCTTTTCTATCCTCGCTCTGTTAAGAAAGTCGGGCCTCACTTTGCTGAATCTATTTCATCTCTACGTTTGTCTTTTCATCTTAACTCACAGTCATTATATGTGGGGGGCTGCCTGTTCCTTTGGGGTATTTCTCTGAGGCAAGGTAGGCTTATTTTCTATCTTCAGGCTAGTTAGTTTCTCAGGCTGTGCCGAGTTGCATAGGCAGTTTTAGGCGCAATCCACGGCTGCCTCTAGTGTTGTTTGGAGAGGATTAGGGATTGCGGTCTGCAGAGTTCCCACGTCTCAGAGCTCGTTCTATGATTTTGGGTTATTGTCAGATCACTGTATGTGCTCTGACCGCTATGTCCATTGTGGTACTGAATTGCCTTTCATAACATACATGCACCATGCGCCGACATGCGGCATGCGACATGCACCATGCGGCGACATGCGCCATGCGACATGCACCATGCGACGACATGCACCATGCGACGACATGCACCATGCGCCGACATGCACCATGCGGCGACATGCACCATGCACCATGATACATGCACCATGCGACGACATGCACCATGCGGCGACATGCTACATGCACCATGTGCCGGCATGCGACATGCACCATGCGACGACGTGTGGCGACATGCACCATGCTACATGCACCATGCGACGACATGCTACATGCACCATGCGCCGACATGCGACATGCACCATGCAACATGCACCATGCGACATGCACCATGCGGCGACATGCAACATGCACCATGATACATGCACCATGCGGCGACATGCACCATGCGGCGACAATAGAGGGAAAAAAGAAGTTCTGAGACCATTTTGTTTTCTTTGCACTGTGTTTTGCCTTTTTTTCCCCCTAGACATTTGGGTGGTTCAGTACACAGGTGTAGCGATGGACATTAGAAGTCTGTCTTCATTTGTGGATCAGCTCTGTAATGTCCACACGGTGTAAGGAATTTAAGAGAGAGTAAGCTTTAACTGTATTTTATTCTCCTCTTCTTCCTCCAGCACACAACATAACAGCAGCATAAGATTTCCTCCTCAGGCCAGAACTGAAACTGAAACTCCTCTCAACTCCCGCCCTCGCTTTCTTAAAGAGACAGATCTAATTCTTATACATTACATCATCCCCCTTTTTTTTTTATATATATATATATATTAACCTAAAACAAATATTGACAATGTAACAATACGAAAATGTCCAAGAAAAACCATATGTCTGTATTGTCTTATTCCCCTTTTTTTTTAAACTATATCTCTTCAATAAGTCTCGATGGAGCCCTTCTTTCCCGTGTAGGGTAATGTCTGGGTTCATTGGGGGTGTCCAGTGCTGACGGATCAGTCACCTCTTGTTGGTCCTCTCCACCGTCGGGTATCAAATCTTCCACTGGTGGGAGTTCATTATCATTGTTCTGCGGTATGATTTTAAAATGTGAGGAATTTCGAGTGATGGAGTGTCCGTCTCGCTCAGCCGTGACCATACTGCCTTTTCTCTCAGTAACATTATATTTTGCAGGACTATATACAGCTGAGGTTTTGTTGGTTGATTTTTGACGCACAACAACCATATCACCTCTTTTGATGACACATGGCTGTGCCCGTCGCCTTCTGTCTGCATAATGTTTCATGGCTTGCTTGTTAAAGAAATCCGTTGATCGCACTGAAGAGTCATTTGGTAAGGGATGACTGGTCACATCAGGGATCCGTGTACGAAGAGTTCTGCTGAACATTAGATGAGATGGCGCAGCATTAGTGGTGGAATGTGGCGTGTTGCGGTAATTGCGCAGGAATTTGTATAGTGACTGTTTCAGTGGGGTGTGCTCCAGGCTAGCTGCCTTGATTCGTTTCCCCATGGTGCGCATGAAACGTTCTACGATTCCATTAGCTTGCGGCCAGCAAGGTGTGATTTTTCTGTGGCTGAACCTCAAGTATTCAGAAAACTGTGCAAACACATGTCCATTGAATGGAGGTCCATTATCTGTTTTGACCACTCTTGGAATGCCATATGCAGAGAATATGTCGTCCAGTTCTGGTATGACACTATTAGCAGACGTTGAAGAGATGAATGAAATGACAGGGTATCTAGAATATTCATCAATTGTTACTAGAATGTATTGGCCATTTGGTAATGGTCCATATATGTCGACTGCCACTTCCTCCCATACAGCAGTGGGTAACGGAGACATTTGTAGTGGCTCTAGAGTTGATGATGGAGTAATTAATTGACAAGTGGAGCAATGTCCAATCTTCTCTTCCACCAATTTATCCATATTTGGGAACCACACTTTTTCTCTGAGTAACTTTTTTGTGCCAACAATTCCTAGATGACCTTCGTGTGCTATCTGTATGACTAGGTTGCGCAAGGCCTTAGGTACAACCAATTTGGTACCACGAAGGATGAGTTGATCTTCAGTGACTGATAATTCCTCACGTACATTTGAAAATAGTTTTAACTCTTTCAGATCAATCCCATCTTCAGGAAATTTTTTCTTTTGAATTTCATGCCACCTTCTATTTTGGATAATTTGTATTAAGGCACAGAGTGTCTTGTCACTTGTTGTCGTATTCACAAACTGATCAACAGAAAGTGCTTTTGGCACTGCGTGAGCTGCAACAAAGTGGATGTATTCTTCAATGGAAGAATGCACAGGTAAATCATCATTCGTGGGATGTCTTGAGAGATAATCAGCCGGATTGCTGTATTTTCCAGGTTTGTGAACAATTTTGTAATTATAGTCCTGTAGACATAGACCCCATCGTTCAATCCGTGCTGGCATTTTAGCTCGGGGATTTCCAAAAATTGTAAGGAGAGCTTGATGATCTGTGACAATAGTGAAGGGAGCACCATAGAGAAATAAGTGAAAGTGTTCACATCCCCAGACGACTGCCAAGCTTTCTTTTTCAGGTTGTGAATACTTTCTTTCAGTGCTTGTTAAGCTTTTACTTGCATAGGAAATGATGTGGGGACTTTGATTGTCATCCTTGTATTGTGCTAAAATTGCACCCAGTCCCACGGGACTAGCATCCACAATCAGTTCGGTTCGAAGAGCTGGATCAAAATAGGCCATGGTGGTTGTTGAGCAGAGTTCGTTTTTGATTGTTTCAAAAGAATCCTGACAGTCTTGGGACCATTGAAAAACGCAATTTTGTTTCGTAAGTTCCCTTAATGGAGTGCTGATTGTCGAAAAATTTGGAATATATCTAGCACAGTAACTTGCCATTCCAAGAAAAGAGCGCACTTCACTGGCTTCCTGTGGAATTGAAGCTGCTCTGATGGATTCCACTTTCTTGGGATCAGGTCGTACTCCTTCCGCCGAGAAAATGTGACCATAGAACTCCAATGAATTTTTATCGAATTCGCATTTTTCTTTGTTTAAAGTGAGTCCAGCAGAGAGCAGACATTCAAAGATAGCATATAGAGCACGATTATGTTCAGCTTGAGTTTTCCCAAAAACCAGTATGTCATCACTGTAATTAAAGGCATTTGGAATATGTTGAATGACGCTCCTTATCGTATCTTGAAAAATTTCTGCTGCTGAGCAGACCCCAAACGTCAATCTTTTGTATCTTCTGAGACCCACATGGGTGGAAAATGTTGTTAAGTATCTGGATTCTGGACTCAATTCTAATTGATGATAGCCCTTATTGAGGTCGAGCTTTGAAAAAACAGTTGCTCCATTTAATAAATGAATAATGTCATCAATTGTGGGTGAGATGTGTCTTTCCCTTTGAATAGCAGTGTTGGGCAGGCGCATGTCAACACAAAGTCTTACCTGCTCTGGAGTCTTTGGTTTTGGAACTACCACAAGTGGAGAGACCCACGGAGTGGGACCAGAAACAGTTTCAATGACATCATCATCCATGAGTAATTGGAGTTCCTTTTCTACCTTCTTTCTCAGGTGAAATGGAATACGCCTGTGAGCCTGGGCTACTGGACGGACACTGTCATCCACATGAAGATGCACTTGAGAGTCCTTTAATTTTCCTAATCCACTAAATAGGGAGGGAAAACCGTTCACCATGGCTTGTACATCCAGGTCCGCAGGGTCGGTTATGGTATGAACAATCTGGATGAATCCTAGCTTCATGGCAGTGTGATAGCTGAGAAGACAGCCTCCTGATCCTTGTAATGTGTGAAAAGTGGTTTTCTGCCTATTTTCTTTATAGCTAAGTTCAGCATCAAATTGTCCCATTGTAACTAGAGGTGTTTTAGATCCATATGGAAAGATTTTAGTATGCACTTGCTGTAAGACTGGCTTTGTTTTCAATTGTTCATAAGTATTGCTGTCTATGATATCCACCGAAGCTCCTTTATCTATTGTAAAGGTGATATCCGTGTTGCAGATGGTGAGTGTAATACATGGAGACTGCACTGAGCCAGTGACAGAAGTTGTGAACACATAGTTCTCAGCCACAGACATTTTTTCTATATCCTGATTTACCATTTTTATATTTGCAGGCTTTGTAATTGGCAGAGGAGACTTGTTGGGCGCTGATTTGCAGACAACTGCAAAATGGTTCCCTTTTCCACATTTACTGCAAGTTTGTCCTATAGCTGGACATTTGTTCATGTGGTGAGGGAAATCTTGTCCACATCTATAACATTTCTTCTGTTGCGGGGCCTGCTTGCCTTGTGCACTGTTATGTTTGAGATTATGCACATGTAAATTATCCCCATTCTCCATTGCACTTGCCTGATGATCTGCTATCTCCATAGCACGGGCCATCTTGAGTAAATCATGCAGAGAGAGATCCTGCTGCAGAGCTTTACGCCTTATGGTATTAGACGAGCAGGTGACAATTACTTGAGTTAGGATTTCATCATCTACGTCAGTAAATGCACACCCATGTGCTAGTTCTTTTAGCCGGGTGACATAGGTGTCTATGGATTCTTCTGGAAGCTGCTTAGCAATCCTGAACTTGTATCTTTCATATCTGATGTTTTGTTTAGGGTTGAAGTAGTCGGTGAGAGCTTTGGAGCATTTGCTGTACGTGTCTGTCTCCGCTGCTGGTAATGTGCTGTATATGTCATAGACTCCTGTGCCCGCACAATGCAGGAACACTGCTTTTTTTCTGTTCTCCTCTTTTATATCTATTGCTTCCAGGAAATTCTCAAATCGATTTAACCATTTTCTCCAGTTATGAGAGAGATTAGTGACATCAGTCATATCAAACTGTGGGAACATGTGCAAGTATTCAGCCATGATGGAGTCTCTCAGTGGCGCTGGCGTGTGAAGCAGTAAAGCAGGGGTCAGTACTCACAGTAGCAGGTGATTCAATCCCATCCTCGTCGCCAGTTGTAATGTCCACACGGTGTAAGGAATTTAAGAGAGAGTAAGCTTTAACTGTATTTTATTCTCCTCTTCTTCCTCCAGCACACAACATAACAGCAGCATAAGATTTCCTCCTCAGGCCAGAACTGAAACTGAAACTCCTCTCAACTCCCGCCCTCGCTTTCTTAAAGAGACAGATCTAATTCTTATACATTACAAGCTCTCGGCAAGTGTACAAAAGATTCAAGACACTATTGATCAGAAATCTATGTTAGAACCAAGAATTCCTATTCCTGATTTGTTTTTTGGAGATAGAACTAAGTTTCTGAGTTTCAAAAATAATTGTAAATTATTTCTGGCCTTGAAACCTCGCTCCTCTGGTGATCCAGTTCAACAGGTTTTGATTGTTATTTCTTTTTTGCGCGGCGACCCTCAGGACTGGGCGTTTTCTCTTGCGCCAGGAGATCCTGCATTGAGTAATATCGATGCGTTTTTCCTGGCGCTCGGATTGCTGTACGATGAACCTAATTCAGTGGATCAGGCAGAGAAAAATTTGCTGGCTCTTTGTCAGGGTCAGGATGAGATAGAGGTATATTGTCAGAAATTTAGAATGTGGTCCGTGCTCACTCAATGGAATGAATCTGCGCTGGCAGCTATGTTCAGAAAGGGTCTCTCTGAAGCCCTTAAGGATGTCATGGTGGGATTTCCTATGCCTGCTGGTTTGAATGAGTCTATGTCTGTGGCCATTCAGATCGGTCGACGCTTGCGTGAGCGTAAATCTGTGCACCATTTGGCGGTATTACCTGAGCTTAAACCTGAGCCTATGCAGTGCGATAGGACTTTGACCAGAGTTGAACGGCAAGAACACAGACGTCTGAATGGGCTGTGTTTCTACTGTGGTGATTCCACTCATGCTATCTCTGATTGTCCTAAGCGCACTAAGCGGTTCGCTAGGTCTGCCACCATTGGTACAGTACAGTCAAAATTCCTTCTGTCCGTTACCTTGATCTGTTCTTTGTCATCGTATTCTGTGTTGTGAATTCTGTGGCTGAGTTCACTTCTGTGGTCACAAGTGGTATTGCAGTCTCTGGGCTTCCTCCCTCAGGTGTTTTGGTGAGCTCGTTGGCTGCCTTGCTATTTAGCTCCACCTGAGTCTGTCTTCCTTGCTCCTTGTCAATGTTCCAGTGTTGGATCTGAGCTACTGCATCTTTCCCTGTAGATAAATGCTTCTAGTTTGTTTTCTGTTTTTTTCTGTCCAGCTTGCTATTAACTTTTGCTGGAAGCTCTGAGAAGCAAAGGGGTGCACCGCCGTGCTGTTAGTTCGGCACGGTGGGTCTTTTTGCCCCTTTGCGTGGTTTTCGTTTTAGGGTTTTTTGTAGACTGCATAGTTCTCTTTGCTATCCTCGCTCTGTCTAGAATATCGGGCCTCACTTTGCTGAATCTATTTCATTCCTACGTTTGTCTTTTCATCTTGCTAACAGTCATTATATGTGGGGGGCTGCCTATTCCTTTGGGGTATTTCTCTGAGGTAAGTCAGGCTTGTATTTCTATCTTCAGGCTAGTCAGCTCCTCAGGCAGTGCCGAGTTGCATAGGTAGTGATAGGCGCAATCCACTGCTGCTTATAGTTGTGTGAGGATAGATCAGGTACTGCAGTCTACAGAGATTCCACGTCTCAGAGCTCGTCCTATTGTTTTTGGTTATTGCCAGATCTCTGTATGTGCGCTGATTACTGCACGCTGTGTTGCCTGATTGCCAGCCATAACAGTACAAGGAGCCACACCAATGATTCCCAATAGAGGGAAAAAAGAAATCTTGACATCATTTTTTTTTCTTAGCTCTGTCTTCAGTCTTTTTTTTCCCCTAGACATTAGAGTGCTTCAGGACACAGCTGTGGACATGGATATTCAGGCTCTGTGCTCCTCAATGGATAATCTCGTTGTAAATGTACAAAAGATTCAAGATACTATTGATCAGAAATCGATGCTAGAACCAAGAATTCCGATTCCTGATTTGTTTTTTGGTGACAGAACTAAGTTCCTGAGCTACAGAAATAATTGTAAGCTATTTTTGGCCTTGAAACCTCATTCTTCTGGTAATCCTATTCAACAGGTTTTGATTATTATTTCTTTTTTGCGCGGCGACCCACAGGACTGGGCATTTTCTCTTGCACCAGGAGATTCTGCATTGAGTAATGTTGATGCATTTTTCCAGGCGCTGGGATTGCTTTACGATGAGCCTAATTCAGTGGATCAGGCTGAGAAAAATCTGCTGGCTTTATGCCAGGGTCAGGATGATGTAGAAGTATATTGTCAGAAATTTAGGAAGTGGTCAGTACTCACTCTGTGGAATGAATCTGCACTAGCGGCTTTGTTCAGAAAGGGTCTCTCTGAAGCTCTTAAGGATGTAATGGTGGGATTTCCTATGCCTGCTGGTTTGAATGAGTCTATGTCCTTGGCCATTCAGATCGGTCGTCGCTTGCGCGAGCGTAAATCTGTGCACCATCTGGCGGTATTGTCTGAGAGTAAACCTGAGCCTATGCAGTGCGACAGGACTATGACTAAAGTAGAACGGCAAGAACACAGACGTCTGAACAGACTGTGTTTCTATTGTGGTGATTCTACTCATGCTATTTCTAATTGTCCTAAACGCACTAGGCGGTTCGATAGCTCTGCCGTTATTGGTACTGTACAGTCCAAATTCCTTTTGTCCATTACCTTAATGTGCTCTTTGTCATCGTATTCTGTCATGGCGTTTGTGGATTCAGGCGCTGCCCTGAATCTGATGGATTTGGATTATGCTAAACGTTGTGGATTTTTCTTGGAGCCTTTGCGGTGTCCTATTCCGTTGAGAGGAATTGATGCTACACCTTTGGCCAAGAATAAGCCTCAGTACTGGGCCCAGCTGACCATGTGCATGGCTCCTGCACATCAGGAAGTTATTCGCTTTCTGGTACTGCATAATTTGTATGATGTGGTCGTGTTGGGGTTGCCATGGCTACAAACCCATAATCCAGTATTGGATTGGAACTCTATGTCGGTAACCAGCTGGGGTTGTCAGGGAGTACATGGTGATGTTCCATTTTTGTCTATTTCGTCATCCATTCCTTCTGACATCCCAGAGTTCTTGTCTGACTTTCAGGATGTATTTGAAGAGTCCAAGTCTGATGCCCTACCTCCGCATAGGAATTGTGATTGTGCTATCGATTTGATTCCTGGTAGTAAATTCCCTAAGGGTCGTTTATTTAATTTGTCCGTACCTGAACACACCGCTATGCGCAGTTATGTGAAGGAGTCCCTGGAGAAGGGACATATTCGCCCATCGTCGTCACCATTGGGAGCAGGGTTCTTTTTTGTAGCCAAGAAGGATGGTTCGCTAAGACCGTGTATTGATTACCGCCTTCTTAATAAGATCACTGTTAAGTTTCAGTATCCCTTGCCATTGATTTCTGACTTGTTTGCTCGGATTAAGGGGGCTAGTTGGTTTACTAAGATTGATCTTCGTGGTGCGTATAATCTGGTGAGAATCAGGCAGGGAGATGAATGGAAAACGGCATTTAATATGCCCGAGGGTCATTTTGAGTATCTGGTGATGCCGTTCGGACTTGCCAATGCTCCATCTGTTTTTCAGTCTTTTATGCATGACATTTTCCGTGAGTATCTGGATAAATTCTTGATTGTTTACTTGGATGACATTTTGATCTTCTCAGATGATTGGGAGTCTCATGTGAAGCAAGTCAGAATGGTTTTCCAGGTACTGCGTGCTAATTCCTTGTTCGTGAAGGGATCAAAGTGTCTCTTCGGTGTGCAGAAAGTTTCATTTTTGGGGTTCATCTTTTCCCCTTCTACTATCGAGATGGATCCGGTTAAGGTTCAGGCCATCCAGGATTGGACTCAGCCGACATCTCTAAAAAGTCTGCAGAAATTCCTGGGCTTTGCTAATTTTTATCATCGCTTCATCTGTAATTTTTCTAGCATTGCCAGACCATTGACCGATTTGACCAAGAAGGGTGCTGATTTGGTTAATTGGTCTTCTGCTGCCGTGGAAGCTTTTCAGGAGTTGAAGCGTCGTTTTTGCTGTGCCCCTGTGTTGTGTCAACCTGATGTTTCTCTTCCGTTCCAGGTCGAGGTTGATGCTTCTGAGATTGGTGCAGGGGCGGTTTTGTCACAGAGAGGTTCTGGTTGCTCAGTGTTCAAACCATGTGCTTTCTTTTCCAGGAAATTTTCTGCTGCTGAGCGTAATTATGATGTGGGCAACCGAGAGTTGCTGGCCATGAAGTGGGCATTCGAGGAGTGGCGTCATTGGCTTGAGGGTGCTAAGCATCGCGTGGTGGTATTGACTGATCATAAGAACCTTACTTATCTTGAGTCTGCCAAGCGCTTGAATCCTAGACAGGCCCGTTGGTCGTTATTTTTTGCTCGTTTTGATTTTGTGATTTCATACCTTCCGGGCTCTAAAAATGTGAAGGCGGATGCTCTGTCTAGGAGCTTTGTGCCCGACTCTCCGGGGTTATCTGAGCCGGCGAGTATCCTCAAGGAAGGAGTCATTGTGTCTGCCATCTCCCCTGATTTGCGGAGAGTGTTGCAGAAATTTCAGGCTAATAAACCTGATCGTTGTCCGGCCGAGAAACTGTTCGTCCCTGGTAGGTGGACTAGTAAAGTTATCTCTGAACTTCATTGTTTGGTGCTGGCCGGTCATCCAGGAATCTTTGGTACCAGGGAGTTGGTTGCTAGATCCTTCTGGTGGCCATCTCTGTCACGGGATGTGCGTGCTTTTGTGCAGTCCTGTGGAATTTGTGCTAGGGCTAAGCCCTGCTGTTCACGTGCCAGTGGGTTGCTTTTGCCCTTGCCGGTCCCGAAGAGGCCTTGGACACATATTTCGATGGATTTCATTTCTGACCTTCCCGTTTCTCAAAAAATGTCGGTCATTTGGGTGGTCTGTGATCGCTTTTCTAAAATGGTCCATCTGGTGCCCTTGGTTAAATTGCCTTCCTCCTCTGATTTGGTGCCTTTGTTCTTCCAGCATGTGGTTCGTTTACATGGCATTCCTGAGAATATTGTTTCTGACAGAGGTTCCCAGTTTGTCTCGAGGTTCTGGCGAGCCTTTTGTGGTAGGATGGGCATTGACCTATCTTTCTCCTCGGCCTTCCATCCTCAGACTAATGGCCAGACCGAACGAACCAATCAGACCTTGGAAACATATCTGAGATGTTTTGTTTCCGCTGACCAGGATGATTGGGTGTCATTTTTGCCGTTGGCTGAGTTCGCCCTTAATAATCGGGCCAGCTCGGCTACCTTGGTCTCTCCATTTTTCTGCAATTCTGGGTTCCATCCTCGTTTCTCTTCAGGACAGGTTGAGTCTTCGGACTGTCCTGGTGTGGATTCTGTGGTGGACAGGTTGCAGCAGATCTGGACTCAGGTAGTGGACAATTTGACCTTGTCCCAGGAGAAGGCTCAGCTTTTCGCTAATCGCAGACGCCGTGTGGGACCCCGACTTCGTGTTGGGGATCTGGTTTGGTTATCTTCTCGTCATATTCCTATGAAGGTTTCCTCTCCTAAATTTAAACCTCGTTTTATTGGTCCGTATAGGATTTCTGAGATTCTCAATCCGGTGTCTTTTCGTCTGACCCTCCCAGACTCCTTTTCCATACATAATGTATTCCATAGGTCGTTGTTGAGGAGATACGTGGCACCTATGGTTCCATCTGTGGAGCCTCCTGCCCCTGTTTTGGTGGAGGGGGAATTGGAGTATATTGTGGAGAAGATTTTGGATTCTCGTGTCTCTAGACGGAAACTCCAGTATCTGGTCAAATGGAAGGGTTATGCTCAGGAAGATAATTCCTGGGTTTTTGCCTCTGATGTCCATGCCCCAGATCTTGTTCGTGCCTTTCATGTGGCTCATCCTGGTCGGCCTGGGGGTTCTGGTGAGGGTTCGGTGACCCCTACTCAAGGGGGGGGTACTGTTGTGAATTCTGTGGCTGAGTTCACTTCTGTGGTCACAAGTGGTATTGCAGTCTCTGGGCTTCCTCCCTCAGGTGTTTTGGTGAGCTCGTTGGCTGCCTTGCTATTTAGCTCCACCTGAGTCTGTCTTCCTTGCTCCTTGTCAATGTTCCAGTGTTGGATCTGAGCTACTGCATCTTTCCTTGGGCCTGCTGCTCTGCTAGATAAGTGCTTCTAGTTTGTTTTCTGTTTTTTCTGTCCAGCTTGCTATTAACTTTTGCTGGAAGCTCTGAGAAGCAAAGGGGTGCACCGCCGTGCTGTTAGTTCGGCACGGTGGGTCTTTTTGCCCCTTTGCGTGGTTTTCGTTTTAGGGTTTTTTGTAGACTGCATAGTTCTCTTTGCTATCCTCGCTCTGTCTAGAATATCGGGCCTCACTTTGCTGAATCTATTTCATTCCTACGTTTGTCTTTTCATCTTGCTAACAGTCATTATATGTGGGGGGCTGCCTATTCCTTTGGGGTATTTCTCTGAGGTAAGTCAGGCTTGTATTTCTATCTTCAGGCTAGTCAGCTCCTCAGGCAGTGCCGAGTTGCATAGGTAGTGATAGGCGCAATCCACTGCTGCTTATAGTTGTGTGAGGATAGATCAGGTACTGCAGTCTACAGAGATTCCACGTCTCAGAGCTCGTCCTATTGTTTTTGGTTATTGCCAGATCTCTGTATGTGCGCTGATTACTGCACGCTGTGTTGCCTGATTGCCAGCCATAACAATTCTGTCATGGCATTTGTGGATTCAGGCGCTGCCCTGAATTTGATGGACTTGGAGTATGCTAAGCGTTGTGGGTTTCTCTTAGAGCCCTTGCAGTGTCCTATTCCATTGAGAGGAATTGATGCCACGCCTTTGGCCAAGAATAAGCCTCAATACTGGACCCAGCTGACCATGTGCATGGCTCCTGCACATCAGGAGGTTATTCGCTTTCTGGTGTTGCATAATCTGCATGATGTGGTCGTGTTGGGGTTGCCATGGCTACAAGCCCATAATCCAGTATTAGATTGGAAATCCATGTCGGTGTCCAGCTGGGGTTGTCAGGGGGTACATGGTGATGTTCCATTTCTGTCTATCTCATCATCCACCCCTTCTGAGGTCCCAGAGTTCTTGTCTGATTACCAGGATGTATTTGATGAGACCAAGTACGATGCCCTACCTCCGCATAGGGATTGTGATTGTGCTATCAATTTGATTCCTGGTAGTAAATTCCCTAAAGGTCGACTGTTTAATTTATCCATGCCTGAGCACGCCGCTATGCGCAGTTATGTGAAGGAATCCCTGGAGAAGGGGCATATTCGCCCGTCATCGTCACCATTAGGAGCAGGGTTCTTTTTTGTAGCCAAGAAGGGTGGTTCGCTGAGACTTTGTATAGATTACCGCCTTCTAAATAAGATCACGGTTAAATTTCAGTACCCCTTTCCATTGTTATCTGATTTGTTTGCTCGGATTAAGGGGGCTAGTTGGTTCACCAAGATAGATATTCGTGGTGCGTATAATCTGGTGCGTATCAGGCGAGGAGATGAATGGAAAACTGCATTTAATACGCCCGAGGGTCATTTTGAGTATCTAGTGATGCCATTCGGACTTGCCAATGCTCCATCAGTGTTTCAGTCCTTTATGCATGACATCTTCCGAGAGTACCTGGATAAATTCCTGATTGTGTACTTGGATGACATTTTGATCTTCTCGGATGATTGGGAGTCTCATGTGAAGCAGGTCAGAACAGTTTTTCAGGTCCTGCGTGCTAATTCTTTGTTTGTGAAGGGATCAAAGTGTCTCTTTGGTGTGCAGAAGGTTTCATTTTTGGGGTTCATCTTTTCCCCTTCTACTATCGAGATGGATCCTGTTAAGGTCCAAGCCATCCATGATTGGACTCAGCCGACATCTCTGAAAAGTCTGCAAAAGTTCCTGGGCTTTGCTAATTTTTATCGTCGCTTCATCTGCAATTTTTCTAGTATTGCCAAACCATTGACCGATTTGACCAAGAATGGTGCTAATTTGGTCAATTGGTCTTCTGCTGCTGTGGAAGCTTTTCAAGAGTTGAAGCGTCGTTTTTCTTCTGCCCCTGTGTTGTGTCAACCAGATGTTTTTCTTCCGTTCCAGGTCGAGATTGATGCTTCTGAGATTGGAGCAGGGGCTGTTTTGTCGCAGAGAGCTTCTGATTGCTCAGTGATGAAACCATGCGCTTTTTTTTCCAGGAAGTTTTCGCCTGCTGAGCGAAATTATGATGTGGGCAACCGAGAGTTGCTGGCCATGAAGTGGGCATTCGAGGAGTGGCGTCATTGGCTTGAAGGAGCTAAGCATCGCGTGGTGGTATTGACTGATCATAAGAACTTGACTTATCTTGAGTCTGCTAAGCGGTTGAATCCTAGACAGGCTCGTTGGTCACTGTTTTTTGCCCGTTTTGACTTTGTGATTTCGTACCTTCCGGGCTCTATAAATGTGAAGGCGCATGCTCTGTCTAGGAGTTTTGTGGCCGACTCTCCGGGTTTGTCTGAGCCGGCGGGTATCCTCAAGGAAGGAGTAATTGTGTCTGCCATCTCCCCTGATTTGCGGCGGGTGCTGCAAAAATTTCAGGCTAATAAACCTGATCGTTGTCCAGCGGAGAGACTGTTTGTCCCTGATAGGTGGACCAATAAAGTTATCTCTGAGGTTCATTGTTCGGTGTTGGCTGGTCATCCTGGAATCTTTGGTACCAGAGAGTTGGTGGCTAGATCCATTTGGTGGCCGTCTCTGTCGCGGGATGTGCGTGCTTTTGTGCAGTCCTGTGGGATTTGTGCTCGGGCTAAGCCCTGCTGTTCTCGTGCCAGTGGGTTGCTTTTGCCCTTGCCGGTCCCGAAGAGGCCTTGGACACATATCTCTATGGATTTTATTTCTGATCTTCCCGTTTCTCAAAAGATGTCAGTCATTTGGGTGGTCTGTGATCGCTTTTCTAAGATGGTCCATCTGGTACCCTTGTCTAAATTGCCTTCCTCCTCTGATTTGGTGCCATTGTTCTTCCAGCATGTGGTTCGTTTACATGGCATTCCAGAGAATATCGTTTCTGACAGAGGTTCCCAGTTTGTTTCAAGGTTTTGGCCAGCCTTTTGTGGTAGGATGGGCATTGACTTGTCTTTTTCCTCGGCTTTCCATCCTCGGACTAATGGCCAGACCGAACGAACCAATCAGACCTTGGAAACATATCTGAGATGCTTTGTTTCTGCCGATCAGGATGACTGGGTGTCCTTTTTGCCTTTGGCTGAGTTCGCCCTTAATAATCGGGCCAGCTCGGCTACCTAGGTTTCACCATTTTTCTGCAATTCTGGGTTCCATCCTCGTTTCTCTTCAGGACAGGTTGAGTCTTCGGACTGTCCTGGTGTGGATACTGTGGTGGACAGGTTGCAGCAGATTTGGACTCATGTAGTGGACAATTTGACTTTGTCCCAGGAGAAGGCTCAACGTTTCGCTAATCGCAGACGCCGTGTGGGTCCCCGACTTCGTGTTGGGGATCTGGTTTGGTTATCTTCTCATCATATTCCTATGAAGGTTTCCTCTCCTAAGTTTAAACCTTGTTTCATTGGTCCATATAGGATTTCTGAGGTTCTTAATCCTGTGTCTTTTCATCTGACCCTTCCAGATTCTTTTTCCATACATAACGTGTTCCATAGGTCATTGTTGCGGAGATACGTGGCACCTATGGTTCCATCTGTTGATCCTCCTGCCCCGGTTTTGGTGGAGGGGGAATTGGAGTATATTGTGGAGAAGATTTTGGATTCTCGTGTTTTTAGACGGAAACTCCAGTATCTGGTTAAATGGAAGGGTTATGCTCAGGAAGATAATTCCTGGGTTTTTGCCTCTGATGTCCATGCTCCCGATCTTGTTCGTGCCTTTCATGTGGCTCATCCTGGTCGGCCTGGGGGCTCTGGTGAGGGTTCGGTGACCCCTCCTCAAGGGGGGGGGTACTGTTGTGAATTCTGTGGCAGAGCTCCCTCCTGTGGTCACAAGTGGTACTTCGGCTGATTCTCTCTGTGAGCTTCTGTTGGTGGAGGGAAGTGGTACTGCGGCTTCTGAGTTTCCTCCCTCAGGTGATCTGGTGTGGTCGTTAGGTGCTTCTCTACTTAACTCCACCTAATGCTTTGATCCTGGCTTCCTGTCAATGTTCCAGTGTTGGACTTGCTTTTCCCTGGATCATTCCTGTGGCCTGCTGCTCTGCATAGCTAAGTTCTTCTTTGCTATTTGTTTGCTATTTTTTCTGTCCAGCTTGTCTAATTTGTTGCTGGAAGCTCTGGGACGCAAAGGATGTACCTCCGTGCCGTTAGTTCGGTACGGAGGGTCTTTTTGCCCCCTTTGCGTGGTTTTCTTTAGGGTTTTGTGTAGACCGCAAAGTGACCTTTTCTATCCTCGCTCTGTTAAGAAAGTCGGGCCTCACTTTGCTGAATCTATTTAATCTCTACGTTTGTCTTTTCATCTTAACTCACAGTCATTATATGTGGGGGGCTGCCTGTTCCTTTGGGGTATTTCTCTGAGGCAATGTAGGCTTATTTTCTATCTTCAGGCTAGTTAGTTTCTCAGGCTGTGCCGAGTTGCATAGGCAGTTTTAGGCGCAATCCACGGCTGCCTCTAGTGTTGTTTGGAGAGGATTAGGGATTTACGGTCTGCAGAGTTCCCACGTCTCAGAGCTCATTCTATGATTTTGGGTTATTGTCAGATCACTGTATGTGCTCTGACCGCTATGTCCATTGTGGTACTGAATTGCCTTTCATAACATACATGCACCATGCGCCGACATGCGGCACGCGACATGCACCATGCGGCGCCATGCGCCATGCGACATGCACCATGCTACATGCACCATGCGACGACATGCACCATGCGCCGACATGCACCATGCGCCGACATGCACCATGCACCATGATACATGCACCATGCGACGACATGCACCATGCGGCGACATGCTACATGCACCATGTGCCGGCATGCGACATGCACCATGCGACGACGTGTGGCGACATGCGACATGCACCATGCTACATGCACCATGCGACGACATGCTACATGCACCATGCGCCGACATGCGGCATGCACCATGCAACATGCACCAAGCGACATGCACCATGCGGCGACATGCAACATGCACCATGATACATGCACCATGCGGCGACATGCACCATGCGGCGACATGCTACATGCACCATGCGCTGACATGCGGCATGCGACATGCACCATGCGACGACGTGCGGCGACATGCACCATGCGACGACATGCACCAAGCGGCGACATGCTACATGCACCATGCGCCGACATGCGACATGCACCATGCGACATGCACCATGCGACATGCACCATGCGACGACATGCGACATGCACCATGCGACGACATGCACCATGCGGCGATATGCTACATGCACCATGCGCCGACATGCACCATGCCACGACATGCACCATGCCACGACATGCACCATGCCACGACATGCGACATACAGTACATACATACTACAGACATACAGTACATATAACATAGAGTACATACTCTCCATCACTTGTCACTTTGTTCCCCGAAGCCATTGTCACCTGTAAAAAATATTAAAATAATAAACAAACAATATACTCCCTGTCCGCAGAAATCCAATTAAAACGAGTGTCCCACGACGATCTCCCGTGGAGAGCAGGAGCATCAGTTGATGCGACCACTCTCCAGGGGCTCCAGGAACACAATGATGGAAGGTATCCTTCCATCATGTATTCCTCACAAGGTATTCCTACGCCCCTGTGAGAAAATAGTCCCTAGTCTCACTATTGCCATTGCTGGGTGAGACATTTTCCCACGCAGCAATTGCCATAAAGTGAGACCAGTGAACTAGAGTAACCTCAGTGATGCACTGCAGGAGCCATTGTCTCCTGTCAGTGTGTCACTGAAGGTCCTATAGAGCAGTGACATCACCCGATGCCGGCGGTATTCCAAAACACGACTGATCCGTAGCACGACGGACGCGACTTGTGGCCATCTGTCGCTAATACAAGTCTATGGGTGAAACGCATCCTGCGAGCACAGGATCTGTTTTTTTCCGGGGACGTTTTTTTTCCGCCGGATCCGTTTTTTTCCGCCGGATCCGGTTTTTTTTTCAACCAGATCTGTTTTTTCCACCGGATCCGTTTATTTTCGCCGAATCCTTTTTATTTTACGTCAGATCCGTTTTTTCTCATAGAGTTGTATTAGCGCCGGATTACACCTGATGGCCACACGTTTCATCCGTTTTTTGCAGGATACGTCAAAAAAGCTGTTTCCGCCGGACGGAAAACACATACAGAGAAACGGTTTTTCGGTACGTCGAAAAAATGCACAGCGACGGATCTAGCAAAAAACGGATGAAACGTGTGGCCATCAGGCGCACTCCGGCGCTAATACAACTCTGAGAAAAAAACGGATACGGCGGAAAAAAAAATCCGGCGAAAAAAAACGGATCCTGCAAATGTGCTCGCATATAGTATATAAGACAGCCTCCCCCATAGAATATAATATACCCCCAATAGTATATAAGACAGCCTCCCCCATAGAATAGAATATACCCCCGCAGTAGTATATAACACAGCCACATCTATAATATAACACTGGGAGCGTCACTCTGTCCGAAGCCTTTATAGACTGCGCAAGCGCCGGCGCAGTCTGGACCCCACAGAGTGACGCTCCCAGGAGATCGCGGTATGCGTAAACACTGAACGCACACCGCGATCTCCAACGGAGAGGCAGGGACGTGCCAGGAGGGTAAGTATAAGCTATATTCACCTGTCCCCCGTTCCAGCGCTGCGTGCGGCTCCGTCTCCCGGGTCCTCTGCCTGTGATTTTCACAGTTCAAAGGGCGCGATGATGCGCTTAATGCGCGCCGCCCTCTGACTGAACAGTCACAGCCAGAGGACCCGGAAGAAGCGGCGTGCAGCGCTGGAACAGGGGACAGGTGAATATAGCAAGTGTCGGGGGCCTGAGCGAGCGGCAATACCGGCACCTGACCCCCACAGCGCGCCGGTGTCCCCGCCTGCTATGGCCCCCCAGCACTCGGCGCCCAGCGACGATAGGTGAGTATGTTATTCTTTTTATATATATATATCGCAGCAGCATACGGGGCATATAATACTATGGAGCATCTTATGGGGGCCATCAACATTTATGGAGCAGTGTACGGGGCATATACTATGGAGCATGTTATGGGGGCCATGAACCATAATGGAGCAGTGTACCGGCCATATGCATGGGAGCAGCAAATTACAGAACGGTGGCGCAGGATGGGAGCACATGACAGAACGGGGGCGCAGGATGGGAGCAGCACATGTCAGAATGGGGGCGCAGGATGGGAGCAGCGCATGTCAGAATGGGGCTGCAGAATGGCAGCAGCACATGACAGAACAGGGGTGCAGGATGGGAGCAGCATATGACAGGATGGAGACCATATACCAATATAAATGCTCGCCACCTGGGCGTAGAACGGGTTCAATAGCTAGTAGTATATAACACGGCCTCCCCCATAGAATATAATATACCTCCCATAGTATATATCAAAGCCCGCATATAATATAGCACAACTTGCATAGTATACAGCACAGCCCGTGTGGTAGTATACAGCACAGCCTGTGTAGTAGTATACAGCACAGTCCGGGTCGTAGTATATACAGCACAGTCCGCGTAGTAGTATATACAGCACAGCCCGCGTAGTAGTATACACAACACAGCCCACACAGTGGTGTATACACAGCACAGCCCACACAGTGGTATATACACAGCACAGCCCACACAGTGGTATATACACAGCACAGCCCACACAGTGGTATATACACAGCACAGCCCACACAGTGATATATACACAGCACAGCCCACACAGTGGTATATACACAGCACAGCCCACACAGTGGTATATACACAGCACAGCCCACACAGTGGTATATACACAGCACAGCCCACACAGTGGTATATACAGCGCAGCCCACATCTCATCCCCCCGATAATGGCTTCACACTCTCCTCACCTTTCCTCTTGCCCGCGCTGCTCCTGTCTCGGCGGCTGCAGTCTGCCCGCCCGGGACACAGCAGGTGTGCGATGATATGACGTCATCGTGCACCCGCAGTGTCAGAGGCAGAGCGGGGAATGATGGGAGAGGGAGCGTCAGCGGACGCTCTCTCCTCCATCATTGCATTGAACTATACCGGCGTCTACGCCGGTATAGTTGAATGCGGCGGCGGCACTGGCGGAAGGAGGGGGAAAGAGTGCAGAGGCCCACTACTGGCACCGGCCCTTCTAGCATTTGCCAGAAGTGCCCGATGGCCAGTCTGGCCCTGGTCACCACCCACACGCTTCCCTTCTCCTGAACTGCTGCGTTTCTTGGACCCACATCCGCAGCAAAACTGCAGATATTTTTTACATCTCAATGAAAGTCTAAGGCCGGAGTCACACTACAGCGAGATACGGCCGAGTCTCGCAGGTTAAATCCAGGCTCTGGCACCGGCACTCCGTATTGCTATGCGGCTGCACGCTCCGCTCCAGAGTGCCGGTGCCAGAGCTGGGTTTTAACCTGCGAGACTCGGCCGTATCTCGCTGTAGTGTGATCCCGGCCTAAGGGTGCAGAAACGCTGCAGTTCGGCACAAAAGAAGTGACATGCTGCGGAAAAAAAAAAGCTGCGTTTTGGTGCGGCCTTTTCCGCAGCATGTGCACAAAACAAGTCTGAGGCTCCCATAGACTTACATTGGTTGTTGTGCACTACACTGCGGATTTAATGTAATTCTGTGCGGCAAAAAACGCTGCGGATCTGCAATCAAATCCGCAACGTGTGCACACAGCCTTAGCATTTAGTGAACCGAGCAAAAAGGCAAGCAAAAAACAAGTGTGGGATTGCAGTTTTTTTGCAATTTCATCGCACTTTGAATTTTTTTCACATTTTCTGTTACACGACATGGTAAAACCAATGGTGTCGTTCAAAAGTAGAACTTGTCCCGCAAAAGATAAGCCCCCACATGACCATATTGACGGAAACATTATGGCTTTGGAAAGAAGGGGAGCGATAAACGAGAAAAGCTCCAGGGGTGAAGGGGTTTAGAAACATGGATATGGACATATCTATGGAAATAGATATATAGATATATCTGTATGTATCTATCTATCCCATATCTATCTAATTCTATATATCTGTCTGTGTCTATCTATCTATCTCTCTATCCCATATCTATCTATTATCTGTCTGTCTATTATCTATCTATCTATTATCTATTATCTATCTATTATCTATCCCATATCTATCCCATATCTATCTATTATCTGTCTGTCTATTATCTATCTATCTATCTATCTATCTATCTATCTATCTATCTATCTATCTATCTATCTATCTATCTATCTCACATCTATCTATCCCACATCTATCTATCTATCTATTATCTATCTATGTATCTAATATCTATCTATCCATCTATCTATCTATCTATCTATCTAATATCTATCTATCTAATATCTATCTATCTATCTATCTATCTAGCCCACATCTATCTATCTATCTATCTATCTATCTATCTATCTATCTATCTATCTATCTCTGTGTAATGGAGTGTGGGTTGGACAAATGTAAAAGAGGAGTTGGACAGAAATGACACCACACATCTTTTTGAAGAGAGAGGAGGGAGAGGAGGGAGGGGTTTGGGTGTGTTTTTGGAGTGGGTGTGGTAAGTTCGGGCTTAGTGGCAGTGCAAAGCATCATGGAACTTGTAGTATTAGGGCACAATAAAGAAGTTATCGATTAACCCCATGAGAGCTGAATCCAGCACTGAAGATGTGCTGCTACAGCATGATAACAGCTAATATTGCTAAAATAAACACAGTAGATGTTTTCAGTGGCACATAATAGCAAGATTTATGAAAAAAAAAAAAAAACTTTATAGTAGTGGACAACTTCTTTAAGTTCATCCATTGGTTGTATAAATTATTCTTTTGAAAACTGAAACCCTCCGAAATGTGGTTTAAGTTAAGAAAATAAATTGTCATCAATGCAGAAATATTGATCAGTTAATGGACACAGAATGGTCAGATTTTGGCAAGGCAAAAGTTTTGTCGCCCACAGAAAGAAATGTGATATTCAAACAAATAATTAACCTAGAATACAAATATATTTCGGAAGGTTTCAGCTTTCAAAGAATAATTTATACAACCAATGGATGAATTTAACCCCAGGATATAAGCTTTTATTTGCATAACATGGATAAGCGACATAACTTCTGTCAGGGAGTATAGATTTACTTCATGAGAAAACAGGTACAAAATTAACTTTATTACACCAGCTTAGCATAGCATTTATTTTGTGCCAAACATTAGTATATTAATGACAGTAAGTGCAAACTTATTGAAAAGATGGTTGGGGAGAATGATTGGTAGGGTGTTTAACATTACTCCCATTGTTTACAGTCTTTGTGCCTCCACTTCCCATTTCTTGGCCTCTGTATATAGGTTTGGAAGACAGGGCTCTGTTTGATTATTGAGCACCTTTGGACCATGCAGAAAAAAACTCCAATGGGCACATGTTTTTTTGGAGGCTCCAGTTGACTTCTGAGGTGTCAGTTTTCAAGGGGGTCTCCTTCTTTTCTACTGAGAGATAGAAAGTATGTTACACACCAGAAGTCGGTATATACAGAAGATATGTCATCACATTTTGGATAAGGTAAGGTATAATGACATTGGTAGGCCAAAAATGACCAAAGGGCATTCTATAGACATAGGATCAGGCCTTTTGATAAAAGAGAATTTTGAAGAAGTGGAGAAATACAGCTCTGGCAAAAATTAAGAGACCATTGAAAAATGTTCAGTTTGTCTGATTTTTCTCTTTATTAGTATATTTTTGAGTAAAATGTAAATTGTTCATTTAGTCTATAAACTTCTGACAATATGTCTCCGAATTTCCAAGCAATAAATATTGTATTTTTTTTCTGAAAAAGAAAAATGGACAAAATAAAAAACAAAACAGTGCTTTCAGGCCTCAAATAATGCAAAGAAAACAAGTTCATAATCTTTTAGAAACAACAATACTAATGTTTTACCTTAGGAAGAGTTCATAAATCAATATTTTGTGGAATAACCACGATTTTTAATCACAGTTTTCATGCGTCTTGGCATGCTTTCCACCTGTCTTTGACACTGCTTCTGGTGCAAATATGTAAGCAGTTCTTCTTTATTTGATGACTTGTGACTATCCATCATCCTCTTGATTACATTCCAGAAGTTTTCAATGGGGTTCTGGTCTGGAGATTGGGCTGGACATGAAAGGGATTTGATGTGGTGGTCTCTTCATTTTTTGGCCAGAGCTGTATACTGTACATCTGCACTATTTTCACTGATAAATTTGATGCTGCACATCAGTCTTTTTTTCTTATTATAAGCAATAAACCCAAATTGAGAAACCCTGTTAAAAAGATCAACCAGAGGCTGCTGTCTCTTTAAAAGTTTAATATAGCCATTTTGTTCTCTCTTCTATACTGATAGAATAAGAGCACAAACCCTAACTGTTGATTATGCAAGAGGGTTATTGTACTTTGGAATTTCTAAGCAGGATTTCAGAATCTCAGAAGTGAAGCAGACAGTAGCTGACCTTTATACAAGAATGTGAGACAATTCCCGGTCTCTGTGTGAAGAGCATGGTCAGTGTAGGTCATGTGGCTAGTGAAATTCCAAAGAAATTTTTTTTATAATTTCCTTCACTACCGACTGAATAAAAATAACTTTAATGATTAAAATTGGACTTTCTGGTACCTTGTGTTTTGCAAATAGTAAATCTCTTTTAACACTTGCAGAAAATAATTTTTGCTCAGATTTATCCCGTCATTCAAAAATGGTACACAAAGCATTGCCATGTAGATGAGCACTTAGGTTTCCTTCTATTTTTAGCTAAAGAAAATGTCTGTGTGAACTAGGCCTAAAGCCACGTACAAACTGTGCTGGACTGGGGTTCCCAGGGGACACCAGTATCCTTGATACTGGGGGACCACTGTTCAGGTGCATGCAATATTACTTGACCCTCATTTACAAATTTGCTATTGCCCCTATATAATAAATTGGGTAATATGGTAAATGAAAAATAAGATCCTGCCCTTTTTAGTAAATATTGCATTAAGTATACTTTGCCAAGCATTGTTCATGTGGGGCGAAGGGGCTAAACTTCCGCAAAGTGGCCCACCGGGGAATTCATCTGTTTCCCAGTGGACCAGTCCAAGCCTGCATACAAACACATATAACATATATCCTTTGTTTCCAGCACTAGACCACAGTTTAACCCCTTAAGGAGCGCGAATATACCTTTTAACTGACCTGAGATATAAGAGAATATCATCCCCATACAGGAGACACTCCAGCAGCTGTCGGCTGTACACTATAGCTGACAACATGCTGCATCAGTTACGATCAGTGTTTGCACCGTCCATATCTGTTTAACCCCTTAGATGCTGCTGTCAATTGTGACTACATCATTATAAATGGTTAACAGAGTGTGGGGGCTTCCTCTTTATGCCCATCGGCACCCTGAGATCATGATTGTGTGGTCCTAATGTTTGCGATGGCAATTCATGACCAAATAGCGGCCTTAGAGTCTGCCAGCTGTAGTAATCTGTTCAGAAGTTAGAGGCATTTAGGTGGTAAAAATACACATTTTCATTTCTGTTATGCCACTTTGCATTCATTCCTGAAAAGCACCTGAAGGGTTAATTAACTACATGTCTGTAGTTTTCAATCTGTCAGGCGGTGTTGATTTTAACGTGGTATAACTTTCGGAGGTTTCACAATATATAGCACCCCATAAAGTCACTTCAAACATGGATAGTTCCCTAAAAAAATAAAAGTTGTAAATTTCCTTGAAAAAATAAAAAATTTCTGCTACATTTTTAAACCTCTGAAAATGCAAGCAAAATAAAATAACATTTCACAAATGGCGCTGATGTAAAGCCGACATGAGGGAAACGTTATTTATTAATGTTTTGCTGTGGTGTAACTATCTGGATTAAAGGGACAATCATTCAAAGTTTGAAAATTGCAAATTCTTTAACATTTTTCTCAAATTTCTGATATTTTTTATAAATAAACACAAAACATATCGACCTAAATTTACCATTATCATAAAGCATCATGTGTCACGAAAAAACAGTCTCAAAATCACTGGGATTTGTTGAAACGTTCCAGAGTTATTAGCACGGAAAGTGACACTGGTCAGATTTAAAAAACTTGGCTCTGTCACTAAGGGGTTAATGACAACTCATACTCATCAAATAACAGGGTACTGCCTATTATAATGTAGAAAATATAACCATAACATAATCTATCAACTATCTCTCTTTAGCTACAGTATCTATTTATTATCTATCTGGAAAAAATGGAACAGCACAATAAGATCAGAAGCTGGGTGCAAATCCTTCCCAACAATTATCCAGTTGTAAGATGAATAAAAAATGAAAAGTAGGCAGCGTGGCTTGAGAAAGTTATTTGTAACCGAAACGTCGCTACTACACATGGGCTAATAAAAGTCCACTTTATCTTTGCATAATATGGAGTTCTTCCTGATTTTCATTTTTTATTATTATTATATCTATCTATTGTGAGGCAGTGAGGGGGATCATATGCAAGTGTTGATATGTGTCCCCCAGAGCATAAAAGTGTATTAAGGCCGCTGGAGTGCATTGCAGTCACAGATATAGCTGTGATTGCAGTGCAAAATAAAAGTAAAGGTACCTTCACACATAACGATATCGTTGCTTTTTGTGACGTAGCAACGATATCGTTAAGGAAATCGTTCTGTGTGACAGCGACCAACGATCAGGCCCCTGCTGGGAGATCGTTGGTCGCTGAGGAAAGTCCAGAACTTTATTTCGTCGCTGGACTCCCTGCAGACATCGCTGGATCGGCGTGTGTGACACCGATCCAGCGATGTCTTCACTGGTAACCAGGGTAAACATCGGGTTACTAAGCGCAGGGCCGCGCTTAGTAACCCGATGTTTACCCTGGTTACCAGCGTAAAAGTAAAAAAAACAAACACTACATACTTACCTACCGCTGTCTGTCCCGGGCGCTGTGCTTCTCTGCACTCCTCCTGCACTGGCTGTGAGCACAGCGGCCGGAAAGCAGAGCGGTGACGTCACCGCTCTGCTTTCCGGCTGACCGACGCTCACAGCCAGTGCAGGAGGAGTGCAGAGAAGCAGAGCGCCGGGGACAGACAGCGGTAGGTAAGTATGTAGTGTTTGTTTTTTTTACTTTTACGCTGGTAACCAGGGTAAACATCGGGCTACTAAGCGCAGCCCTGCGCTTAGTAACCCGATGTTTACCCTGGTTACCCGGGGACCTCGGGATCGTTGGTCGGTGGAGAGCTGTCTGTGTGACAGCTCTCCAGCGACCAAACAGTGACGCTGCAGCGATCGACATCGTTGTCGGTATCGCTGCAGCGTCGCTGAGTGTGAAGGTACCTTAAGCTTGGTCTTGGACAAGCTATTTGCCCAAGACATATTTAATAAAACCCGGCATGGGCTTTTATTTTTGTAGTTACCTACAGGATGGTAGTGGGGCAGTTCGCTCCCTCCAGGCTGGGTCTTACAAGTGGCCCATGGCTACAGATTCCATTTAAAAACCATGCAGCAAAGGGTTGGGTGTGTCAGTTTTGGTTTGCAAACTGCAGAGCTGGTGGCTTTGCAGCATCTGGCCAGTATCAAGTAACACGGAGCAAAGTGAAGCAAAAACACCTGGCACCCTTCAGCATGACATGGCGGTGCAGTCGCCCATGGCAACTGGTCTCGGATATGGACTGTCTTGACGCCCCGGCTGCGATCCGGAGATTACCATTTGCTTTTCAGTTGTAAATTTTAGACATTAATGACACTTTACTTTGAACTTTCCTGTGGTCCCTACCTATCTGTCACACTGCATCAACCCCGCTGCACCACATATGGTGGAGAATACGGGCAGTGTGAACTGAGGGAAATCCAAAGCCCGCTGCATGTCGATTATTAGGCCTGCAACACTTCAGCCCAAACCTGCTGACAAGATGGAGGAGCTTTTGAAGCAGCTGGAGCTCACTCAGCAATGGCAGCAGGAGCAGCAGCAACGACAGCAGGAGAAGCAGCAGCTGCAGCAGCAGCACTATCACCAGCAGCAGCTGCTGTATCAGCAGCAGCAGAAATCTAATGAGCTGATCCTGCAACAGATTGTGGCTCTGTGAAATGCGCCTTCACCAGCGACCTTGATCTGTTTGGATTCATTTCAAAAACCTGACCTGCACATCCAAACATAGACTAAGTGTGAACAGGTGCTGAACCCAGAGTCGCCAACTCGTATATAGTTAAGTAAATAAGGCAGCACACTGCAGCGCTAAAACATGCAAACTTGAAAACACGAAATTTGAACTGCATTACTGCACTAGAAATATGAAAAATGAGAGCTTTTAGCGCATAAAAATGGCCAATTTTATGTGTACCTGGTAGCCTCTTTATGGCATCTCTCTAATACCAGGTCCTACGCTTGACCTACCTCGCTGAGAATAAACGTCTCCATCTGAATGGGTACATGTGAAACCTCTTCTTAGACTAAAATTCTCTCTCTCTCTGTGGAGGGGTATTGGACCTGCTGTAATTAAAACACCTGAAGCTAGGAGGCGGGAGTGCACGATCAGAAGGCTAGAGAATACATTTCAAAAACCTGACCTGCACATCCAAACATAGACTAAGTGTGAACAGGCGCTGAACCCAGAGTCGCCAACTCGTATATAGTTAAGTAAATAAGGCAGCACACTGCAGCGCTAAAACATGCAAACTTGAAAACACGAAATTTGAACTGCATTACTGCACTAGAAATATGAAAAATGAGAGCTTTTAGTGCATAAAAATGGCCAATTTTATGTGTACCTGGTAGCCTCTTTACGGCATCTCTCTTATACCAGGTCCTACGCTTGACCTACCTCGCTGAGAATAAACGTCTCCATCTGAATGGGTACATGTGAAACCTCTTCTTAGACTAAAATTCTCTCTCTCTCTGTGGAGGGGTATTGGACCTGCTGTAATTAAAACACCTGAAGCTAGGAGGCGGGAGTGCACGATCAGAAGGCTAGAGAATACATATCAAAAACCTGACCTGCACATCCAAACATAGACTAAGTGTGAACAGGTGCTGAACCCAGAGTCGCCAACTCGTATATAGTTAAGTAAATAAGGCAGCACCACACTGCAGCGCTAAAACATGCAAACTTGAAAACACGAAATTTGAACTGCAATTTGTACCTGGTAGCCGTAAAGATGCTACCATGTACACATAAAATTGGCCATTTTTATGCGCTAAAAGCTCTCATTTTTCATATTTCTAGTGCAGTAATGCAGTTCAAATTTCGTGTTTTCAAGTTTGCATGTTTTAGCGCTGCAGTGTGCTGCCTTATTTACTTAACTATATACGAGTTGGCGACTCTGGGTTCAGCACCTGTTCACACTTAGTCTATGTTTGGATGTGCAGGTCAGGTTTTTGAAATGTATTCTCTAGCCTTCTGATCATGCACTCCCGCCTCCTAGCTTCAGGTGTTTTAATTACAGCAGGTCCAATACCCCTCCACAGAGAGAGAGAGAATTTTAGTCTAAGAAGAGGTTTCACATGTACCCATTCAGATGGAGACGTTTATTCTCAGCGAGGTAGGTCAAGCGTAGGACCTGGTATAAGAGAGATGCCGTAAAGAGGCTACCAGGTACACATAAAATTGGCCATTTTTATGCGCTAAAAGCTCTCATTTTTCATATTTCTAGTGCAGTAATGCAGTTCAAATTTCTTGATCTGTTTGGAGTCCCAGTACAAAGTCCAGTCAGCGCTGAGGAAGATGAATCCTGAGGATAATTTGGACCCTTTCCTCACTGTATGAGTGCACAGCAGAGCGGGAGAACTTACTCATGTCTCAGTAGGCTGAAGTGGTGGCTGACGGGAGATGTGCAGAAGGCCTACTTGGAACTCAGTCGGGATGATGCCCTGAACTATGAGAAACTGAGAGGTGAGATACTTGGCCGACTGGGGTTTATTACATATGTGAGGGCCCAACGGGTCTTTCAGCGGTCCTTTTCAGAGTCTCACCCCACCAGGTCTCAGGCATATGACTTGTTACAGGTGGTAATAAAATGGCTCCAGCCTGAGACCTTAATTCCTTACCAGATGGTGGAGAGAGTGGTAGTCGACCAGCTACGGGACTCTGCTCCCCTACAGTTATCACATCAGACCCAGACAGCCAGGAGCCTGGGAAAGGTCCACGACCCTCTGCTGGGGCCAATCAAAACCGAGCCCGTACTGAGGGGGTACCCCAAAGTGAGAGTGACCAGCGACCCAGCTTCCCTAAACCGGCCCCAAGGGTCCAGTCATGCCTCAGCTATCAAGTGTTGGTGGTGCCAAGGGCCAGGACATGTGGCTGCCAACTGCCCCCTAACAGCTGAACCCATGGACTGCGGGTATACTCGCAGTATGTTGATGTGTGCCCAGGCTGTTTTCACCGTGGATCAGTTCGTCCCAGCGGGTGAACCACATATGTGCCACGTGCGTGTCAACAGACACCAGGCCAAGGCCCTCCTGGACTCGGAGCCTGGTGACACTTGTGCACGGATTATTAATTTCAGGCTTAGAACCCACTGGGAAAAATGTGGGTGTTGTGTGTATACATGGTGAACTCCATAAGTACCCGACAGTGGAGGTCTCATTTGTTACCCTCTGTGGGGAAATTAAACATGTGGTGGGGGTAGTGAAGACCGTTCCTTATGGGGCTGTTCTGGGAAAGGATTTGCCCCTCTTCTGGCCTCTATGGAAAAATAAAATTGACCCTCTCTGGGCAAATGTTATTCTGGGCGCAGAATCCGAAGATCCCGAGTCAGGGATATCTGCCATAGGGGTCGCCAACCTAGGGACAGAGTGTAATACCCATAGGTTCCCCTAGAGGTATTTGCAGGAGTGTTCGAGGAATCCCCATTGATTTCCGAGCTGGAAGTGTCCCCTGGTATGTTTGGGACTGCTCAGCTCCAGGATCCCACTCTGACCTGGGCATGGGAAAGAATAATTGAGGTAAACAAGATAGCTCAGCAACCGGGTGCGGAGATGGTGCTCCCACGTATGGTGATCAACCAGGAGTTATTATACAGGGTTAATAAAATCTGGGACAAGATGGTGGAACAACTGGTAGTACTCCAATCCTACCGTCGGGCAGTGCTCAAAATGGCTCACACCTATATGCAGGAGGGCACTTGGGAGCCAAAAAGATGCGGGAAAGCATATTGCAGTGTTTTTTTTTGCCTGGGTATACGCTGCCAATATTATTATTATTATTATTTATTGTTATAGTACCATTTATTCCGTGGCGCTTTACATGTGAGGAGGGGTATACATAGTAAAAACAAGTACAATAATCTTAAATAATACAAGTCATAACTGGTACAGGAGGAGTGAGGACCCTGCCCGCGAAGGCTCACAATTTACAATAGAGGTACCTTTTTGAGTGGATTGCGCTGGATCTGGTAGGGCTGATAGTAAAATCTGCCCGGGGCCACCAACACATACTAGTGGTCAAAGACTATGCACACCTTGGCTAAGCTTATCACCCAAGAGTTGTTTGTCATGTTCTGTCGCCTTGGGCTACGGAAGGAGATCCTTACTGATCAGGGTACTCCTTTCATGTCCAAGGTGATGAAGGAACTGTGTAAACTTCTCAAAATAAAACATTTGCATACATCTGTGTACCAACCCCCAGTCCGACGTACTAGTCGAGAGCTTCAGCAAAACCCTCAAATCCATGTTGAAGAAGGATGGAAGGGATTGGGACATGATGTTGCCCTACTTGATGTTCGCCATTTGCGGAGTACCGCAGACTTCCATGGGATTTACACCCTTTGAACTACTGTATGGCAGGCATCCTAGGAGTCTGCTACACGTAGCCAAAGAGATGTAGGAGCAGGAACCTATGCCACGTAAGAGTATAATTGAGCAGGTGGCAAATATGCAGGACCAGATTGCAGCGGTCATGCCTATAGGAAAAGAGCATTTGGTGGATGCTCAGGCAGCGCAGAGCCACGTATAAAACAAAAAGACCATGGTCTGCTCCTTTAAAGCAGGAGATTGGGTTTTAGTCTTGGTACCCACCGCTGAAAGCAAGCTTATGGCCAAGTGTTAAGGACCATATGAAGTTCAGGAAAAAGTGGGGGAAGTAAACTACCGAGTTTACCAGCCTGGGAAAGAAAACCCGAACAGTTGTATCATGTTATTCTGTTGAAAGCGTGGAAGGACCGGGAGCAGAGGCATAGCTACTGGAAGGTCAGAGGGGGCCCCGTCACATGAAGGGGCCCATCAGGAGTCACTGCCATTTTTTGATGAGGCAGAACACAGCACAGCAGGAGAGTAGGAAAATACCTGTTCCCCTGCCTGATGGAGATTCTGCACGCTGACTATCATAGTGGCCAGTTGTAGAGTCTCCCTCCTGTACTGTAAAGTACAGGTTTTACTGACCTGAGGAGCTTCTGCCAGGCTGCAGTTTTGCTCATGCTCAGATTGCATCAGGCACACTGGATCCTAGTGCCCACCCTCCATTCAACTCAGACACTTCCTGGTCCTGCCTCACTGCCTGCAAACTTCATCAGTAAGTGGCAATGGAATTTATTAGATTGATTAAATGAAGGCATGTCATGGTCACTGGGGGTGAATGTGAGATGATGGGAGTATTGTGGGGGAGGAGGGACAGAGCAGTGGGGGGTCAATGTAAGAGGATGAGGTATTTTGGAGGAGGTGTGATAGGGTACTGGGGGGTGAATGTGAGAGAATGGGGGTATTGTGGGGGCTGAAGTGGGGGAGGGGGACAGGGCACTGGGAGACTGATTACTATACTGTTTAGCTATGATATTATATGCACTCTATTATATGTAATAATTGCTGTCTGGGAGGCTGAAGATGCGGACGTAGGGGTCTTTTGATACTTACCAGCTTGGTTTTTTACGAGTATTAGTAAAGCAAGCCCCCATATAGTAACTATGAGCTGCATCACATTTAAAGGGAATCTGTCACCCCCCCGAGAAGCATAGAGAAGCATCGAGTAGGGAGGGGGTTCCCTGCATCCTTCCCTCAGACCCATAGAACAACGCGATGTGTTCTCCCTGCATCCAAGATGGTCACAGGGTCCTTCCTGGTCCTGCAGGGAGGTGGCTAATCAGTGCCTGCTGAGAGCAGGATCTGAGAAGCCTCTTTCACTGCCTGTCAGATCGCTGATCTGACACAGTGCTGTGCAAAGTTTCAGATCAGCGATCTGACTTTATATAGTGATGTCCCACCCTGGGACAATGTAAAAAAGAAAAAAATATATTATACTGTATAACATTTTTAAAAGAAAATTCCTAAAAAAAGAAAAAAAAATATTGTTCCAATAAATACATTTCTTTATGTAAATAAAAGAAAAAATAAGGCTATGTGCACACGTTCAGGATTTCATGCAGAAATTTCCTGAGCAAAACCGGACATTTTCTGCAAGAAATCCGCATGTGTTTTTTTTGCGCGTTTTTGGCGCATTTTTGTGCGTTTTTTTGACGCGTATTTTTCCCGAAGCTTCCCAATGCATTAAATAGCGGGAAAAACGCAAAAAATCAGCAAAATTAATGAACATGCTGTGTTTTTTACCGTGATGCGTTTTTTTCACGGAAAAAAATGCATCATGTGCACAAAAATTGCAGAATACATTCTAAATGATGGGATGCATAATGTATGCGTTTTTTATGCGTTTTTATAGCAAAAAAAACGCGAAAAAACGTAACGTGTGCACACAGCCTAACAGTACACATATTTAGTATCGCCGCGTCCGTAACGACCCGACCTATAAAACTGTCCCACTAGTTAACCCTTTCAGTGAACACTGTAAAAAAAATAAAAATAAAAAAATTAACGAGGCAAAAAGCAATGCTTTATCATCATACTGCGGGAAAAAAAATGGAATAACGCGCAATCAAAAAGACGAATATAAATAAACATGATACCGCTGAAAACATCATCTTGTCCCACAAAAAACAAGCTGCCATACAGCATCATCAGCGAAAAAATAAACAAGTTATAGCTCTCAGAATAAAGCGATGTAAAACAATTATTTTTTATATAAAATGTTTTTTATTGTATTAAAGCGCCAAAACGTAAAAAAAATATATAAATGAGGCATCGCTGTCATCGTATTGACCCGAAGAATAAAACTGCCTTATCAATTTTACCACACGTGGAACGGTATAAACACCCAACCCAAAAGAAATTCATGAATTGCTGGTTTTTGTTCATTCTGCCTCACACAAATCATAAAATAAAGCGATCAAAAAATATAATGTGCCTGAAAATGGCACCAATAAAAACATCAAATTGTGACACAAAAAACAAAACCTCACATGATTCTGTGGGCCAAAATATGTAAAAATTATAGCTCTCAAAATGTGGTGATGCAAAAACTATTTTTTGCAATAAAAAGTGTCTTTTAGCGTGTGACAGCTGCAAAACATTAAAACCCTCTATAAATAGTAAATCAAACCCCCCTTTATCACTTCCTTAGTTAGGGAAAAATGTAATTATTTCCAATTTCCCCATTAGGGTTAGGGATAGGGCTAAAGTTAGGGTTATGGTTGGGGCTAAAGTAAGGGTTAAGGTTGGGGCTAAAGTTAGGATTAGGGTTTGGATTAGGGTTAGGGTTGGGATTAGGGTTAGGGGTGTGGTTAGGGTTATTGTTAGGGTTGGGATTAGGGTTAGGAGTGTGTTGGTGTTAGGGTTGGAGTTAGAATTGAGGGGATTTCCACCATTTAGGCACAGCAGGGGCTCTCCAAATGCAACATGGCGTCCGATCTCAATTCCAGCCAATTCTTCGATGAAAAAGTCAAACGGTGCTCCTTCCATTCAGAGCTCTGCCGTTTGCTCAAACAGTGTTTTACCCCCACATGTGGGGTACCAGTGTGCTCAGGACAAATTGAAAAACAACTTTTATGTCCAATTTCTCCTGTTACCCTTGTGAAAATATAAATTTTGGGGCTAAAAATGTCATTTTTGTGGGAAATTTTTTATTTTTTATTTTCATGGCTCTGTTTTATAAACTTTAGTGAAACACTTGGGGGTTTAAAGTTTAAATAACACATCTAGATAAGTTCGTTGGGTGGTCTAGTTTCTAAAATGATGTCACTTGTGGGGGTTTCTACTGTTTAGGCACATCAGTGGCTTTGCAAACTCAACATGACACCCGCAGACCATTCCATCAAAGTCTGCATTCCAAAACATCACTACTTCCCTTCCAAGCCCCGACGTGTGCCCAATCAGTAGTTTTCTCCCACATATGGGGTAAAAGCATACTCAGGACAAATTGCACAACTTTTGGGGTCCAATTTCTCCTGTTACCCTTGTAAAAATACAATATTGGGGATAAAAATTCATTTTTGTTAAAAAACATAATCTTTTATTTTTCACGGCTCTGAGTTATAAATTTTAGTGAAACAATTGGGGGTTCTAAGTTCTCACAACACATCTAGATAAGTTCCTTTGGTGGTCTAGATTCTAATACAGGGTACTTGTGGGGGGTTTCTACTGTTTATGTACATCAGGGGCTCTGCAAATGTAACGTAATGCCTGCAGACCATTCCATCAAATAATTTCTCCTGTTACCCTTGATAAAACAAAACAAATTGGATCTGAATAAATGCTTTGTGAAAAAAGTTAAATGTTCCTTTTTTTTAAACATTCCAAAAATTCCTGTGAAGCACCTGAAGGGTTAATAAACTTCTTGAATGTGGTTTTGAGTACAAAAATGTAAAAATGAGAAATCGCTGGTCAACTTTTAACCCTTATAACACCCTAACAAAAAAAATTTGGGTCCAAAATTGTGCTGATGTAAAGTAGACATGTGGGAAATGTTACTTATTAAGTATTCTGTGTGACATATCTGTGTGATTTTAGGGCATGAAAATTAAAATTTGGAAAATTGCTAAATTTTCAACATTTTCACCAAATTTTAATTTTTTCACAAATAAACGCAATTAATATCAAAGACAGTTTGCCACTATCATAAAGTACAATATGTGTCAAGAAAACATTGTCAGAATCACCGAGATCTGTTGAAGCGTTCCAGAGTTATAACCTCATAAAGGGACAGTGGTCAGAATTGTAAATACTGACCTGGTCATTAACATGCAAACCACCCTTGGGGGTAGAGGGGTTAATATGGGCATACAGGTGATAGAAATGTTACATTAGTTCTACTTGTCTGTCTAATATTAATGGTCTTGTTACATTCTGTCCCCCCTTCTCCTGAAATGTACAGGTACATCTCACAAAATTATAATATAATCAAAAAGTTAATTTATTTCAGTTCTTCAATACAAAAGGTGAAACTAATATATTAGATAGTTATTACAAATAGAGTGGTGTCTTTCAAGTGTTTGTTTTTGTTAATTTTGATGATTATGGCTTACAGCCAATGAACCCCCAAAAGTCATTATCTCAGTAAATTAGAATATTTTATAACACCAGCTTGAAAAAATGATTTTAACATCCAAAATATTGGCTTACTGAAATGTATATTCAATAAATAAACTCAATACTTGGTTGGGACTACTCTTGCATCAATTACTGCATCAATGCAGCATGGCATGGAGGCGATCAGCCTGTAGCACTGCTGAGGTGCAATAGAAGCCCAGGTTGCTTTGATAGCAGCCTTCAGCTCGTCTGCAACCAAGTCTTGTGTCTCATCTGCCTCTTGACAATACCCCATAGATTCTCTATGGGATTAAGGACAGACGAGTTTGCTGGCCAATCATGCACAGTGATACTGTTGTTTTTAAACCAGGTATTGCTACTTTTAGCAGTGTGGACAAGTGCCAAGTCCTGCTGGAGAATTACATTTCCATCTCCCAAAAGCTTGTCGGCAGAGGGAAGCATTAAGTGCTTTCAAATTTCCTGGTAGACGGCTGCGCTGACTTTGGTCATGATAAAACACTCTGTACCTACACCAGCAGATGACATGGCTCCCAAACCATCACTGATTGTGGAACCTTCACACTAGACCTCAAGCAGCTTAGATTGTCTGTCTCTCCACTCTTCCTCCAGACTCTGGGACCTTAAATTCACTTTTTGATGATATTCAAATTTTGTGAGATGCACCTGTATATGACCTATTAATATGGGCATATAGGTAATACAAATGTTACCCTAGTCCTACCTGTATGTCTCATTTTAATCGTCTTGATGCTGAGAAATGTTATATTATTTATATATGCTAATGATTTCTTCCCGTCTCCGGGGCATGCAGTGCTGTAAGAAATCCATGCCCCCTGTCCTCATTACAATACTACAGGGGGCATTACAATACTACCCCCCTCCCATGCACATCAATTATGGACCTGGAATCGTGCGCCTGCGCCGTGCACTCCCTCAGGAATACATCCCTCAACCTCCCTTCTATTGGCACTGCATTCAGGGATCAGGAAGGATGAAGTTCACATTGTGGTGACTTGCAAGGTGTAGGCGTGGGATTCCAGCTCCATAACTGACAAACATGGGAGCGGTATAGTATTTCAATTACGCCCCGAAGCCTGGAAGAAATCATTAGCATAAAGACAGAATATAACATTTCTCAGCATCAAGGCCATTAATATGAGACAGACAGATAGGACTAGTATAACATTTCTATTACTTGTATGTCCATATTAATAGGTCATATTCGTATCAGGGGTGACAGATTCCCTTTAAAGTACCACTCCGGCATTTTTTTTAATTTCACCGCTGGAGTGGCGTCTTAAAATCCAAGACCTCTACCGACTGTCTGATACTCACCTTTCGGCGTTTTCATCTGTTTTTTTTGCAGCTGCTCGGCTCCATCTCCTGTAGTTTGTGACCTGACTGCTGCTCCAGTGTTTCATGGAGTTGCGCAGAAGTCCCTAATCAATGGAAGTCTGTGAGAGCCTAGTTCTGGTCTCTTTCTGGCCTTGTTCTGGCCTCTTTCTATCTTTCATAGACTTACATTGATCGCTTGTGGCATAGCTTCTAACTTCTGGCCAGTCAGAAGCTGCACAAGTTTGAGCCGCGGGGCTGGAGTGGTGACAAAAAAAGGTGAACACACTGGAGGATGAATATATGACCTTTACTGCAGGGTTTTTAAATGAGATCTGTGGCCATGGGCCACTTGTCAGACCCGGCTGGAGGGAGTCAACTACCTCACTACCATCCTATAGTTCACTCCAAAATTAAAAGACCATACCGAGTTTTCTTAAATCTGCCTTGGGCAAATAGCTTGTCCAAGACCAAACTTACTATTATTCTGCACTTCAAACACAGCTATGTATATGACTGCAATGAACTCCAGCGGCTCCATATGCATCTATGCGCATCCTGGGGGACCCTTTAATATAATTCCCCTCACTGCCTCACAATTGCCAAAGCAAATGGTAAAATAATGGGAGGATGGGGTTAAGGACACAACCAGGGTGGGGTATATGGGTCCATGATATGGCTCCTCTTAGTCTGTGGCAGGTACTGACATATTGCGCTGCTATGGCCGCTGCACTTTCCTCTTCCCACAGTAGTATGGGCCGTTTCTCTTCCTCCCCATGGAGGTGAAGTCTGGGAGGAGATCAGTTTCCTGAAGTGAGTGTCCCTCACTGAAGAGTATTTGGAGATCCTCAGCAAGAAGTGGACCTCATCATCCTTGGCCTCTTAGGGGCACTACTTGTAGAGTCTGCTCTCTCGGGGCTTATAGCTCTGTCGATGCTGCCCGGATTCGATGAGTAGGTGTGAGTGACACGGGGCGGTAGTTGGGGCAAGGGGCAACTGAGCTCTTATGCCATGGCACCCCACAAGTAGAAAGTGTCCTGTCTGTTAAGTGGTTTGAGTGAAATGTACAACATTTGCTTAGGTCCTACTTGTCCTGCATTCCTGGACAGATGCAGCAACACAGTCAATGGCTGAATCTGTGTCCATTTTTAACATATTGACTCTACTCAACAAGTTTAAACGTTACATGGCAGTTACAATACAGCACTTGTCTATTTTGTCAGTTTTTCCTGCCTCAGCTTTCCCTTTGTATCCTAGCACTTCTGGCCCTTGAGATGCTCTTTCTGCTGCTTCCATGCTCTCTGGCCCACTTCTCTGTCCTGGGTTCCCATCTGGCTCCCCTTTCTGGGAGATGATAAAGGAACCCGCTTCCTTACCTAATTTCCGCTGTTGGCCCTGGATATCCTGGGAGGGATCGCTGAAAGTAGTGTCGGCTGTCCACATGCTGGTCCCCAAAAGTCCTGTGCTTTTCTGTACTATTTGGCCCACTGGCCTAATCTGCTTTTCCTCTGTTAATTGTCTTATCTCCAACTCTATCTTTGACTAAATCCTAAAACCTGGAAGTATCCTTATTATACTAACTGTTCCCACTCCTAACTGAGAAAATCCCTAAAGACTTACAGTAACTGTTTCTATCATAAACCTGTCTACCACATACTGTATTTTAACAGTCACAAATCAGCACTCACTTTTTACAAACTCTGTTGAGAGAGGGAGAGGCATATCACAACCCTTGTTACACCCTTACATAGGCTGTCGGTGCTCCGTCTGTACCGGCTCAGGATCTGTCGCTCTTTGGGGTTTACTAGTTTCTCTAGATATGGGTTCAGTTGGTATTCCCTCTGTAGGTTCTGCTATATCAGCAGTTTCTGTGTTTTGTTCCTCCAGATGCTGAGATATTCCTTTTTGCCTTTGTGTACCATCTTCCGGATTTTGCCTTTTGTCAGGCCATGCAGGTTGGTGGCTTGGTCACACTGGTTTTGGATGATATGTGTTGGAAGGCTTCGTTGTCATGGGGGCTTCCTGGTGTAGCAAGGCTTTGTGATGGTAGGAGCTGGGACTACTATCTTGTACTTTTTTTCCTCACTGTATGCCCCAGTAGTTTACTGGGTCATACTTGTCCCTGTTTTTGTGTATTGAGGTTATGAGTCCTTGGTTCCAGTTTTTTGATTTGTAGACTGTTATGATCTGGTGGCCTTGGAGCAGCATGAGACGTACTCTGGAGAAGGTGGTCCCTGTACTGACCGCAATTCCTGAACCTAGCAGCGCAACTAAAAGTAGCCGTAGGGGGTACCTAACACTCCCTAGACCCCTCGGCACAGCCTAAGATCTAAATACCCCTAAAGACAGAAACAGGAAACCTATCTTGCCTCAGAGAAAATCCCCAAAGGATACATAGCCCCCCACAAATATTGACTGTGAGAAGAGAGGGAAAAAACATACGCAGATATGAAATCAGATTTTAGCATAGGAGGCCATACTAGCTAAAAAGAAAGAATAGAACAGAGTACTATGTGGTCAGTATAAAAACACTAGAACATATCCACCGCAGAAAATACGGATCACCACATCTGACTAAAGACATGGGGGTATATCTGCATCACCAGAGAAATAGCTAGGCTGCAAAAAATCCTTCACAGACCAAGCTGGACAAGACAAAAACATGAAAATGCACAGAACTATAAGGTCCACTGCAGGTGGACAGCAAAAATAAAGCCAGGACTTATCTTTGTAGAAAAACACAGCAAACTGGAGAGACCAGCAGGGAAGTGAATCCTTCAAGAACAATGGACAACTGGCACTGACGAAAGGATCCTGCAAAGCTATATACCCCAGTCAGTCCTGCAATTAGCAGATACACATGTCCACTCCTGCAATCCAGGCACAACTGCATTATTCTCTACAACCACCGGAGGGAGCCCAAAAGCTGAATTCACAACAGTACCCTCCCCTTGAGGAGGGGTCACCGAACCCTCACCAGAGCCCCCAGGCCGATCAGGATGAGCCCGATGAAAGGCATGAACCAAATCAACGGCATGGACATCAGAGGCAGAAACCCAAGAATTATCCTCTTGGCCATAACCCTTCCACTTGACAAGGTACTGAAGCTTCCGCCTCGAAAAACAAGAATCCAAAATCTTCTCAACAACATATTCCAACTCCCCATCGACCAATACAGGGGCCGGAGGACCAACAGAGGGAACAACGGGCTCCACATATTTCCGCAACAAAGATTTATGGAAAATATTATGAATAGCAAACGAGGCCGGAAGCGCCAGGCGAAAGGACACCGGATTAATAATCTCAGAAATCCTATAAGGACCAATAAATCGAGGCTTAAACTTAGGGGAAGAAACCTTCATAGGAACATGACGGGAAGATAACCAAACCAGATCACCAACCCAAAGCCGGGAACCAACACACCGACGACGGTTAGCAAAACGCTGAGCCTCCTCCTGAGACAGCACCAAATTGTCCACCACATAAGCCCAAATCTGCTGCAACCTGTCGACCACAGAATCCACACCAGGAAGGTCAGAAGGCTCAACCTGCCCAGAAGAAAAACGAGGATGAAAACCAAAATTACAAAAAAAAGGCGAAACCAAAAGTAGCCGAACTAGCCCGATTATTAAGGGCAAACTCGGCCAATGGCAAAAAAGCCACCCAATCATCCTGATCAGCAGACACAAAGCATCTCAAATAGGTCTCCAAGGTCTGATTAGTTCGCTCAGTCTGGCCATTTGTTTGAGGATGAAATGCAGAGGAAAAAGACAAATCAATGCCCAGCTTGGCACAAAAGGCCTGCCAAAACCTAGAAACAAACTGGGAACCTCTGTCGGACACAATATTCTCCGGAATACCATGCAAACGTACCACATGCTGAAAAAACAACGGAACCAAATCAGAAGAAGAAGGCAATTTAGGCAAAGGCACCAAATGAACCATCTTAGAAAATCGGTCACAGACAACCCAGATAACCGACATTCTTTGGGAAACAGGAAGATCGGAAATAAAATCCATAGAAATATGCGTCCAAGGTCTCTCAGGGACCGGCAATGGCAAAAGCAACCCCCTAGCGCGGGAACAGCAAGGCTTAGCCCGCGCACAAATCCCACAGGACTGCACAAAAGAACGCACAACCCGTGAAAAAGAAGGCCACCAAAAGGACCTACCAACCAAATCTCTGGTACCAAAAATCCCAGGATGGCCAGCCAACACAGAACAATGAACCTCAGAAATCACTTTACTAGTCCATCTATCAGGAACAAACAGTTTCCCCACAGGACAGCGGTCAGGCTTATCAGCCTGAAATTCCTGAAGAACCCGTCGCAAATCAGGGGAGATGGCAGAAAGAATCACCCCTTCCTTCAAAATGCCGACCGGCTCAAGAACCCCAGGGGATTCAGGAAAAAAACTCCTAGAGAGGGCATCCGCCTTAACATTCTTAGTACCAGGAATGTACGAGACCACAAAATCAAAACGGGAGAAAAACATTGACCATCGAGCCTGTCTAGGATTCAGCCGTTTGGCAGACTCGAGGTAAATCAGATTCTTATGATCGGTCAGGACCACAATACGGTGCTTGGCCCCCTCAAGCCAATGTCACGACTCCTCAAATGCCCACTTCATAGCCAACAACTCCCGATTGCCGACATCATAATTGCGTTCCGCAGGCGAAAACTTCCGAGAAAAGAAGGCACATGGTTTCATCAAGGAACCATCAGAATTCCTCTGAGACAAAACGGCCCCTGCCCCAATCTCAGACGCGTCAACCTCAACCTGAAATGGAAGAGAAACATCTGGCTGACGCAACACAGGGGCAGAAGTAAATCGGCGTTTAAGCTCCTGAAAGGCAGAAACAGCCGCGGAGGACCAATTCGTCACATCAGCGCCTTTCTTGGTCAAATCGGTCAGAGGTTTAACCACACTGGAGAAGTTGGCAATGAAACGACGATAAAAATTAGCAAAGCCCAAGAATTTCTGAAGGCTCTTCACAGATGTGGGCTGAATCCAATCATGAATGGCCTGAACCTTAACCGGATCCATTTCTATAAATGAGGGAGAAAAAATGAAACCCAAAAAAGAAACCTTCTGCACTCCAAAGAGGCACTTTGACCCCTTCACAAATAAAGCATTATTACGGAGGATCTGAAATACCATCCTGACCTGTTTCACATGAGACTCCCAATCATTGGAAAAAATCAAAATATCATCCAAATATACAACCATGAATTTATCAAGATAACTCCGAAAGATATCATGCACGAAGGATTGGAACACATTTGGGGCATTAGAGAGTCCGAATGGCATCACAAGGTATTCAAAATGGCCTTCAGGCGTATTAAATGCAGTTCTCCATTCGTCACCCTGCTTGATACGAATAAGATTATATGCCTCTCGAAGGTCAATCTTAGTAAACCAGCTAGCCCCCTTAATCCTAGCAAACAAATCAGTAAGCAAAGGCAAGGGGTATTGAAATTTTACCGTGATCTTATTCAAGAGGCGATAATCAATACAGGGTCTCAAGGAGCCATCCTTCTTGGCAACAAAAAAGAACCCCGCTCCCAACGGTGAAGAAGATGGCCGAATATGCCCTTTCTCCAAAGACTCCTTAATATAGCTCCGCATGGCGGTATGTTCAGGCACAGACAGGTTGAAAAGTTGGCTCTTAGGGAACATACAACCTGGAATCAAATCAATAGCACAATCACAGTCCCTATGCGGTGGAAGGGAACTGGATTTGGGCTCATCGAATACATCCTGGAAGTCAGACAAAAACTCAGGAACTTCAGAAGAGGGGGAAGAGGAGATTGACATCAAAGGAACCTGATCATGAACCCCCTGACAACCCCAACTAGTCACAGACATGGATTTCCAATCTAACACCGGATTATGTAGCTGCAACCATGGAAAACCCAGCACAATATCATCATGCAAATTATGCAACACCAGAAAACGACAATCTTCCTGATGGGCTGGCGCCATGCACATGGTCAGCTGTGTCCAAAACTGAGGTTTATTTTTAGCCAACGGTGTAGCATCAATGCCCCTCAAAAGAATAGGGTTCTGCAAAGACTGCAAGGGAAAACCACAACGTCTGGCAAATTCTAAGTCCATTAAGTTCAGAGCGGCGCCTAAATCCACAAATGCCATGACAGAAAATGATGATAATGAGCAGATCAAGGTCACAGATAACAGAAATTTAGGTTGAATAGTACTGATGACAACAGAACTAGCGATTCTCTTAGTACGCTTAGGGCAATCAGAAATAACATGAGCAGAATCGCCGCAGTAAAAACACAACCTATTCTGACGCCTGAATGTTTGACGTTCAGCACTAGACAAAATCCTGTTGTGAATTCTGTGGGCAAGCTCCCTCCTGTGGTCGTGAGTGGTACTGCGGCTGGTTCTGTCTATAAGCTTCCTTTGGTGGATGAGAGTGGTACTGCGGCTTCTGAGTTTCCTTCCTCAGGTGATGAGGTTAAGTCGTTAGGTGCTGCTCTATTTAACTCCACCTGGTGCTTTGATCCTGGCCTCCAATCAATGTTCTAGTATTGGTCTTGCTTCCTCCTGGATCGTTCCTGTGGCCTCTCTATCCTGCATAAGCTAAGTTCTGCTTGTGCTATTTTTTGTTTGCTATATTTTCTGTCCAGCCTGCTATATTGGTTTTTTCTTGCTTGCTGGAAGCTCTGAGACGCAGAGGGAGAGTAGTGTATAATCGGGTGCTTTCGTCAAACTCAATCTGACAGGTGCCCCGCCCCTATCAAAGTGTATCAAAGTGTGTAACCCCTCCCCTCCTCCTGTCAGCCAGCTGTCCCTGAGGCTGGCTGATTTCCCCTTTTGATATCGTTTGATATACTTTAATTTGTTGCAGTTTGATATTATTCACGTATTTGTTTTATATTTTTATACGTAGCTCGAGTTTGATTCTGTTAGCTGTGTTTTATTCACAGTGTATCCATATAGTTCAGAACTTATAACACACCAAGCTGTTTATTTGTGGCTCTACTGAACATTAACTAAATGGTGAACATTAACTAAATGTTTATTTTCACAAACAGAAGAGCCAGATTTTCTGTTTGGGTTAACTGCGGGTCAGAGGTTTATAACACCTAGGTCAATTGTTGTTGTATTTGCTTTCCCAATAAATGTTTATTTTCACAAACAGAAGAGGCAGATTTTCTGTTTGTACATGTATTGTACTGTAGGGTTATGTAGGGTTATCTGCGGGTCATTTGCCCAGGCATTGTGTATTATTTATGTTTTTATAACGCACAATGTTTGATATTTGCTTTCTCTTTTTTGTGTCTGTAGATGTCATCTGAGAAGTTATTTGTTTCTACTGAGCATTAACTATGGTTATGTAGGGTTATCTGCGGGTCATGGCAAGTGGTAATGCCAAATTCTGAAAATAGCCATTTTATATTGAATTACTAACATTTTTAACATTTTTCTATTTTAGCGCTGCCACATCCACATATATTATTCCAGCTTTCTTTAATTCTGCATTATTTTATCACATGATGAAAATAGCCATTTTATATTGAATTACTGCAGATCGCTGAGCTTTACCACCAGACTCATTTCTCAATTAATTTCCCAGCTGACTGCGCTATCTATAATTATGCTTATACCTTAGGCGTGTATTTACATGGCACTGTAATTCGAACTTTTACAGACTATATGTGGATTACAGCCGGTATACAGTAACAGACGGCATGACTGAGTGTAATATTGCACTCAATACTGTGCAAAGGGTCTGAATACTTATGGCCGTGTGATATTTCAGTTTTTCTTTTTAATAAATTCGCAAAAAATCTACATTTCTGTTTTGTTCAGGCATGATGGAGTGCAGAGTGTACATTAATATATATATCTCAGAATGCAGCTGAATAGTATTGCTAATTAGTCCATATAAATAGAAAATTATGTAGAAACCCAAAGTTTTGATAAGTGTATGAAAATACACCAATATTAACTATTTGTGCTATTTTAGGCGTAAATTTGGCCTATATGTATAGCAGTCAGGAGTTGGGGCGATGAAATATGTGTTACAAGCGTAGTGAATTGCAGATATATTCTGCAATGTATGGCATTTTGAGAAATGTGCGGCATAACCAATTACCTATCACGGCCACTAGATGGCAGAATATCATATTAATTATACAGCACTTTTACACACTATATGTGGATTACAGCCAATTTATTGTACTAACTACATGCACTCATATTGATAAAACTTTCCCTCAGCCTCTATGATTGTTACTTTTGCACACGTATTACTGTTTTTCTTGTTTTTGTGTAAAATCTCGGTCAGGCAGGCACGAACACACACACACACACAACACACAGAACCCACACACAACAAACACACATAACATACAAAACACACAACACATACAACACACACGACAAACATACACACACAACATACAGAACACATACATCACATGCGGCACACACAACACACACACACACACACACAACAAACACACAGAACACACACACACACACACACAAGAAATAGACATTTAGGACTTATTTATGTTATTATGTTTTTGCACTTTGCCTGTGCGGCCTATAATTTGACTCCTTTTTATTCAAAGACAGCTAACATATGCGGACTTTTAAAGCTTTTTTACATACCTATTGGTGTTACATTTCTATTGGTGTTACTTTTGCACATGTATTACTGGATTCTTTAAAAATATGAATATTATCTAGTTTACTTATGTTGCACCATTTTATTTTCCTGGTGTTACTTTTGCACATGTATTACTGGCGTCTTTTAAAAATATGAATATTATTTAGTTTACTTATGTTACAGTATTTTATTTTCCGTGTGTTACTTATGACCATGTATTACTGGCGTCTTCAACAGTTATGATCCATATCTTTTCTATATAAATATGGGTAAATGAATACACCATTATAGAACCATTTCGAATCCATGTTTTGTTGGAAATAACTGGCCATACACAAGAAACCGTGCAATATATCTTTATAGAAATAACACTTCTGCATCCACGGGCGCTTCTCAGCAACCCCAGCAGCTGGTACTCATCAGGCACTGTGAAATAATGCAAAAATACATCTGTGTGCGGCTGGCGGGATCAACATTTTGCTATTATAAGTTTATGGTTCTGTAAAGAACACACAACACACACACACAACACACAACAAGCACATATTATGAAAAAATGACAATCATTGTATGTGATTTAAAAGACTTTAGTCACTCACACGTATCACAGAAAGATTTAGTTTAAAAACTGCTTAGTCATGGGGATTTAGATTTATCAGGGGTGATTTAGTTTGAAAGCACACAGCGCCGCGATAATGTCGGGGGTTGGGCAGGCATTTAACAGTCTTTCATATGTATCACAGAAAGATTTTAGCTCCATCTGTGCGAGTTTGCTTTGAGCGTACTGCGCAGCCATGTCAGTAAACATTTTGACATGGACATCATGCCACGAAGGACGACCTGTGTAAGGTGTATGTACAGCAACTTTCTGTTTTTTACCTACACGGCGACGGGATACTGCGCGTTTCTTTAGAGGTAATACAGGGGCAAAAACGCTGGAAGAGCCTGCAAGAGCAGTATCTGCAGATTGCACAGTCTGACACACAGGTATATTGAGGGGGTCTATGGGTGACCACATACCCTCGGAGAGCTGTTCAATTTCTCTGTTTTCAGGAGTAACTTGTGGTATGGCGACTGCGCTATTGGCGTCCCGAGTTTTGCAGGGACTAGCGTTCTGCGATGCACGTCTCTCTCTTGAAACGTTCGTATATTTCTGATGTGGAATCTTGGGGCTTGGATTCCCGGGTTGTTTTGGTGGCGCGTAGCATTCATCACGATCCACAACACAGATGGGCGAAAGATGTTGTTCTCACCGCCGTATTAGCTCTTTGTGGCTGATTCTCTGCAGCTCCGTAATTACGCCGTTGCAAAACGCGTTGCTGAAGATTCGGCGTATCTAAAAGAAAAGATACAAGCGTCGGATAGCAGCGAAACGGGTCAAAATTGGAAAAGTCAAACAGCGACGCATAGCTATGATCCTGCGTAATATTTGAAAAGTTAACGGTGCCAGTTACCCATGAAATCATTGTAACAATATTTACATAAACCTGTATAGAGCAGCCCAGATATATACTTACAAGTATGAAGCGGGAATTGCCCCACAACAGCTCCTGGTTTAACGGTCGGCGCAATGCTCAAACTCGCCGAGATGGGAATATTCTCTTTTTCAAGCTGTATTTTCCGGGCAACTAGATTAGCGGATGTAAGTAAAAATATAACGATTAGCTAACACAGAATTGATTTTCTGCACAAAACTGCAGCGTTGAGACGGATATATATATATATATATATATATTTTTTTTTTTTTCAAAATGAATTTTCTGACAGCTAGTTAGCAGCTGTAAGTAAATATGAGTATTACACAAAAGTGAGAATCGACTGTATTTCAAGTGAACAGATACCTTTTCTATTCTTGAAACACCTGCGTAACGAGCTGCTGCGTCTTTTAGGCGCATCGGGTTTCGATGAAATTGCAGGGTTCTTGACATCTATGATCTTCACGTCTGAACACAGAGTATCGCATGGTTCGGGAACACACCAGTTTTCAGGCATATCGTCAGATGTCTCCGTGTCAGTATCTGTATGAGAAATTGAGCGTAGTTCGTGTTTACATACAAAGGATTAAAGCAACTGACATAGTATAATATAGTTTTACGGCATAAACATATTTGCGGTGTAAAATTAATATAGCAAGACTTATGCCGCTATATATTAATAATTCAGTATTATATTGGTGGCTACCGCTATTATTTGTTTTATTAATCTAATCATATATTTATTATGACATAATTTGTGTAATACATTAGTTAATAGCTGTTATAGTTTTACGCCATAAACAGTATATATTAACATAGATAATATATATAACACCTATAATATATCCTTATGTGGATTACCAAACTACAAATAAACACCTATAAACAAAGGCACCACACATTGGTACTATAAAAGATCACTTTATTAATAGAAAAAAGACCACAGCCTGATCTATATTAAAAAAGCCATAACAGGCATACTGGTAAGACATAACAAACACAGAACGGGTAGACACAACCTGGTAGATAACAACAAATCATTATATATATGTACTAAGTGTGACAATAAAGACTCTCATTACATAACATACATGCTATATATAGCAATAGGGCAATTATGGAGTCACTTTATTAACTCCAGGACAGTGCTATAGTCACTGTCCACCAAGTACAGGTGTACTTATCTAATGGTGCTGGAGTAAACAAAGTGAGTCCACATATATTACATCTGACTCATTGGAACAAATCAACATGCGTTGTAACATGAGATTAGCTAGGCCAAAGACACCTAATATGCACAATATCAGAAAAATACCAGAACATATGCCCTGCTACAAAGTATATACATAGAACATGTGTTACCCGTGTACAGGAGAGAGAGGAACCAGGAGTCTACCACACCCGACGCGCGTTTCGCAGTGAAATGCTTCGTCCTGGAGTTAATAAAGTGACTCCATAATTGCCCTATTGCTATATATAGCATGTATGTTATGTAATGAGAGTCTTTATTGTCACACTTAGTACATATATATAATGATTTGTTGTTATCTACCAGGTTGTGTCTACCCGTTCTGTGTTTGTTATGTCTTACCAGTATGCCTGTTATGGCTTTTTTAATATAGATCAGGCTGTGGTCTTTTTTCTATTAATAAAGTGATCTTTTATAGTACCAATGTGTGGTGCCTTTGTTTATAGGTGTTTATTTATAGATAATATATATATATATATATTTAGCTTTCTTACATGTGATACATGAAAGATAAATATCTTTGTACCGTGTTACAATGACATTTTTACCTATCTAAAAGCAAAAAGGCGCGCTTATGATTGAGTCATAATATTATAAGTAATTTATATTAATTATATATTCATGCATTCTTTCTTATTTAAGAGCCGTGTATGTCGCCCGATTGGCGAAATAATTTCATAACGCAGAATTATGAGCGCATTGAAGCCGTGGAGCCGATAGCCGATAATGGCCCTGCTCTTCACCTCATCATGGGTAATTAGGCGCGCCTTTTTGCTTTTAGATAGGTAAAAATGTCATTGTAACATGGTACAAAGATATTTATCTTTCATGTATCACATGTAAGAAAGCTAAATATATATATATATATATATATATATATATATGTTAATATATACTGTTTATGGCGTAAAACTATAACAGCTATTAACTAATGTATTACACAAATTATGTCATAATAAATATATGATTAGATTAATAAAACAAATAATAGCGGTAGCCACCAATATAATACTGAATTATTAATATATAGCGGCATAAGTCTTGCTATATTAATTTTACACCGCAAATATGTTTATGCCGTAAAACTATATTATACTATGTCAGTTGCTTTAATCCTTTGTATGTAAACACGAACTACGCTCAATTTCTCATACAGATACTGACACGGAGACATCTGACGATATGCCTGAAAACTGGTGTGTTCCCGAACCATGCGATACTCTGTGTTCAGACGTGGAGATCATAGATGTCAAGAACCCTGCAATTTCATCGAAACCTGATGCGCCTAAAAGACGCAGCAGCTCGTTACGCAGGTGTTTCAAGAATAGAAAAGGTATCTGTTCACTTGAAATACAGTCGATTCTCACTTTTGTGTAATACTCATATTTACTTACAGCTGCTAACTAGCTGTCAGAAAATTCATTTTGAAAAAAAAAAATATATATATATATCCGTCTCAACGCTGCAGTTTTGTGCAGAAAATCAATTCTGTGTTAGCTAATCGTTATATTTTTACTTACATCCGCTAATCTAGTTGCCCGGAAAATACAGCTTGAAAAAGAGAATATTCCCATCTCGGCGAGTTTGAGCATTGCGCCGACCGTTAAACCAGGAGCTGTTGTGGGGCAATTCCCGCTTCATACTTGTAAGTATATATCTGGGCTGCTCTATACAGGTTTATGTAAATATTGTTACAATGATTTCATGGGTAACTGGCACCGTTAACTTTTCAAATATTACGCAGGATCATAGCTATGCGTCGCCGTTTAGCTTTTCCAATTTTGACCCGTTTCGCTGCTATCCGACGCTTGTATCTTTTCTTTTAGATACGCCGAATCTTCAGCAACGCGTTTTGCAACGGCGTAATTACGGAGCTGCAGAGAATCAGCCACAAAGAGCTAATACGGCGGTGAGAACAACATCTCTTTCGCCCATCTGTGTTGTGGATCGTGATGAATGCTACGCGCCACCAAAACAACCCGAGAATCCAAGCCCCAAGATTCCACATCAGAAATATACGAATGTTCCAAGAGAGAGACGTGCATCGCAGAACGCTAGTCCCTGCAAAACTCGGGACGCCAATAGCGCAGTCGCCATACCACAAGTTACTCCTGAAAACAGAGAAATTGAACAGCTCTCCGAGGGTATGTGGTCACCCATAGACCCCCTCAATATACCTGTGTGTCAGACTGTGCAATCTGCAGATACTGCTCTTGCAGGCTCTTCCAGCGTTTTTGCCCCTGTATTACCTCTAAAGAAACGCGCAGTATCCCATCGCCGTGTAGGTAAAAAACAGAAAGTTGCTGTACATACACCTTACACAGGTCGTCCTTCGTGGGATGATGTCCATGTCAAAATGTTTACTGACATGGCTGCGCAGTACGCTCAAAGCAAACTCGCACAGATGGAGCTAAAATCTTTCTGTGATACATATGAAATACTGTTAAATGCCTGCCCAACCCCCGACATTATCGCGGCGCTGTGTGCTTTCAAACTAAATCACCCCTGATAAATCTAAATCCCCATGACTAAGCAGTTTTTAAACTAAATCTTTCTGTGATACGTGTGAGTGACTAAAGTCTTTTAAATCACATACAATGATTGTCATTTTTTCATAATATGTGCTTGTTGTGTGTTGTGTGTCTGTGTTGTGTGTTCTTTACAGAACCATAAACTTATAATAGCAAAATGTTGATCCCGCCAGCCGCACACAGATGTATTTTTGCATTATTTCACAGTGCCTGATGAGTACCAGCTGCTGGGGTTGCTGAGAAGCGCCCGTGGATGCAGAAGTGTTATTTCTATAAAGATATATTGCACGGTTTCTTGTGTATGGCCAGTTATTTCCAACAAAACATGGATTCGAAATGGTTCTATAATGGTCTATTCATTTACCCATATTTATATAGAAAAGATATGGATCATAACTGTTGAAGACGCCAGTAATACATGGTCATAAGTAACACACGGAAAATAAAATACTGTAACATAAGTAAACTAAATAATATTCATATTTTTAAAAGACGCCAGTAATACATGTGCAAAAGTAACACCAGGAAAATAAAATGGTGCAACATAAGTAAACTAGATAATATTCATATTTTTAAAGAATCCAGTAATACATGTGCAAAAATAACACCAATAGAAATGTAACACCAATAGGTATGTAAAAAAGCTTTAAAAGTCCGCATATGTTAGCTGTCTTTGAATAAAAAGGAGTCAAATTATAGGCCGCACAGGCAAAGTGCAAAAACATAATAACATAAATAAGTCCTAAATGTCTATTTCTTGTGTGTGTGTGTGTGTGTTCTGTGTGTTTGTTGTGTGTGTGTGTGTGTTGTGTGTGCCGCATGTGATGTATGTGTTCTGTATGTTGTGTGTGTATGTTTGTCGTGTGTGTTGTATGTGTTGTGTGTTTTGTATGTTATGTGTGTTTGTTGTGTGTGGGTTCTGTGTGTTGTGTGTGGGTTCTGTGTGTGTTGTGTGTGTGTGTGTTCGTGCCTGCCTGACCGAGATTTTACACAAAAACAAGAAAAACAGTAATACGTGTGCAAAAGTAACAATCATAGAGGCTGAGGGAAAGTTTTATCAATATGAGTGCATGTAGTTAGTACAATAAATTGGCTATAATCCACAAATAGTGTGTAAAAGTGCTGTATAATTAATATGATATTCTGCCATCTAGTGGCCGTGATAGGTAATTGGTTATGCCGCACATTTCTCAAAATGCCATACATTGCATAATATATCTGCAATTCACTACGCTTGTAACACATATTTCATCGCCCCAACTCCTGACTGCTATACATATAGGCCAAATTTACGCCTAAAATAGCACAAATAGTTAATATTGGTGTATTTTCATACACTTATCAAAACTTTGGGTTTCTACATAATTTTCTATTTATATGGACTAATTAGCAATACTATTCAGCTGCATTCTGAGATATATATATTAATGTACACTCTGCACTCCATCATGCCTGAACAAAACAGAAATGTAGATTTTTTGCGAATTTATTAAAAAGAAAAACTGAAATATCACACGGCCATAAGTGTTCAGACCCTTTGCACAGTATTGAGTGCAATATTACACTCAGTCATGCCGACTGTTACTGTATACCGGCTGTAATCCACATATAGTCTGTAAAAGTGCTGTATAATTAATATGATATTCTGCCATCTAGTGGCCGTGATAGGTAATTGGTTATGCCGCACATTTCTCAAAATGCCATACACTGCAGAATATATCTGCAATTCACTACGCTTGTAACACATATTTCTTCGCCCCAACTCCTGACTGCTATACATATAGGCCAAATTTACGCCTAAAATAGCACAAATAGTTAATATTGGTGTATTTTCATACACTTTTATCAAAACTTTGGGTCTCTACATAATTTTCTATTTATATGGACTAATTAGCAATACTATTCAGCTGCATTCTGAGATATATATATTAATGTACACTCTGCACGCCATCATGCCTGAACAAAACAGAAATGTAGATTTTTTTTTTTTTTGCGAATTTATTAAAAAGAAAAACTGAAATATCACACGGACATAAGTATTCAGACCCTTTGCACAGTATTGAGTGCAATATTACACTCAGTCATGCCGTCTGTTACTGTATACCGGCTGTAATCCACATATAGTCTGTAAAAGTTCGAATTACAGTGCCATGTAAATACACGCCTAAGGTATAAGCATAATTATAGATAGCGCAGTCAGCTGGGAAATTAATTGAGAAATGAGTCCGGTGGTAAAGCTCAGCGATCTGCAGTAATTCAATATAAAATGGCTATTTTCATCATGTGATAAAATAATGCAGAATTAAAGAAAGCTGGAATAATATATGTGGATGTGGCAGCGCTAAAATAGAAAAATGTTAAAAATGTTAGTAATTCAATATAAAATGGCTATTTTCAGAATTTGGCATTACCACTTGCCATGACCCGCAGATAACCCTACATAACCATAGTTAATGCTCAGTAGAAACACAAATAACTTCTCAGATGACATCTACAGACACAAAAAAGAGAAAGCAAATATCAAACATTGTGCGTTATAAAAACATAAATAATACACAATGCCTGGGCAAATGACCCGCAGATAACCCTACATAACCCTACAGTACAATACATGTACAAACAGAAAATCTGCCTCTTCTGTTTGTGAAAATAAACATTTATTGGGAAAGCAAATACAACAACAATTGACCTAGGTGTTATAAACCTCTGACCCGCAGTTAACCCAAACAGAAAATCTGGCTCTTCTGTTTGTGAAAATAAACATTTAGTTAATGTTCACCATTTAGTTAATGTTCAGTAGAGCCACAAATAAACAGCTTGGTGTGTTATAAGTTCTGAACTATATGGATACACTGTGAATAAAACACAGCTAACAGAATCAAACTCGAGCTACGTATAAAAATATAAAACAAATACGTGAATAATATCAAACTGCAACAAATTAAAATATATCAAACGATATCAAAAGGGGAAATCAGCCAAAAGCTACGTATAAAAATATAAAACAAATACGTGTAGAGACACAAATAAACAGCTTGGTGTGTTATAAGTTCTGAACTATATGGATACACTGTGAATAAAACACAGCTAACAGAATCAAACTCGAGCTACGTATAAAAATATAAAACAAATACGTGAATAATATCAAACTGCAACAAATTAAAGTATATCAAACGATATCAAAAGGGGAAATCAGCCAGCCTCAGGGACAGCTGGCTGACAGGAGGAGGGGAGGGGTTACACACTTTGATACACTTTGATAGGGGCGGGGCACCTGTCAGATTGAGTTTGACGAAACCACCCGATTATACACTACTAGGGAGCACCTCCGTACCGTTAGTCGGTGCGGAGGGTCTTTTTGTCCCTCTGCGTGGTTGTTTATAGGTTTTTGTGTTGACCGCAAAGCTATCTTTCCTATCCTTGGTCTATTCAGTAAGTCGGGCCTCACTTTGCTAAATCTATTTCATCTCTGTGTTTGTATTTCATCTTTACTCACAGTCATTATATGTGGGGGGCTGCCTTTTCCTTTGGGGAATTTCTCTGAGGCAAGGTAGGCTTGTTTTTTCTATCTTCAGGGCAAGTTAGTTTCTCAGGCTGTGCCGAGTTGCATAGGGAGCGTTAGGCGCAATCCACGGCTACCTCTAGTGTGGTGTGTTAGGATTAGGGATTGCGGTCAGCAGAGTTTCTACGTCTCAGAGCTTGTCCTATGTTTTTGGTAAATGTCAGGTCACCTTGTGTGCTCTGAACTTCAAGGTCCATTGTGGTTCTGAATTACCTGTTCATAACAGTACTGGAGGCCCAAAGTACTAATGCTTCTCAATAGAGGGAAAAGAGAAGTTCTGAGACCATTTTTTTTTCTTTGCACTGTGATCTGTCTTTCTTTTCCCCTTTACATCAGAGTGGTTCAGAACACAGGTGTGGACATGGATATTCAGGGTCTGTCCTCTTTGATGGATAATCTCACTATAAGAGAACAGAACATTCAAGATTTAGTGGTTCAGAATCCTATGTTAGAACCTAAAATTCCTATTCCTGAGTTATTTTCTGGAGATAGAGCTAAGTTTTTGAATTTTAAAAATAATTGTAAACTGTTTCTGGCTTTGAAACCCCGCTCCTCTGGTGACCCAGTTCAACATGTTAAAATCAATATTTCTTTATTACGTGGCGACCCTCAAGACTGGGCATTTTCCCTTGCGCCAGGAGATCCTGCATTATGTAATATTGATGCGTTTTTTCTGGCGCTCGGATTGCTGTACGCCGCTATGCGGAGTTACGTGAAGGAGTCTTTGGAGAAGGGTCATATTCGCCCGTCATCGTCGCCATTGGCAGCGGGTTTCTTTTTTGTGGCCAAGAAGGATGGTTCGCTGAGACCTTGTATTGATTACCGCCTTAAAATAAATAAATAAAATTACGGTCAAATTTCAGTACCCCTTGCCGCTGCTGTCTGATTTGTTTGCTCGGATTAAGGGGGCTAGTTGGTTCACCAAGATAGATCTTTGTGGTGCGTATAATCTTGTGTGTATCAAACGGGGCGATGAATGGAAAACAGCATTTAATACGCCCGAAGGCCATTTTGAGTACCTGGTTATGCCATTCGGACTTTCTAATGCTCCATCAGTGTTTCAGTCCTTTATGCATGACATCTTCCGAGAGTACCTGGATAAATTCCTGATTGTATACTTGGATGATATTTTGGTCTTCTCGGATGATTGGGAGTCTCATGTGAAGCAGGTCAGAATGGTGTTCCAGGTCCTGCGTGCTAATTCTTTGTTTGTGAAGGGGTCAAAGTGTCTCTTTGGTGTTCAGAAGATTTCATTTTTGGGGTTCATTTTTTCTCCTTCTACTATCGAGATGGACTCTGTTAAAGTTCAGGCCATTTATGATTGGACTCAGCCAACATCTCTGAAGAGTCTGCAGAAGTTCCTTGGCTTTGCTAATTTTTATCGTCGCTTCATCGCTAATTTTTCTAGCATTGCTAAACCGTTGACTGATTTGACCAAGAAGTGTGCTGATGTGGTCAATTGGTCTTCTGCTGCTGTGGAAGCTTTTCAGGAGTTGAAGCGTCGTTTTTCTTCTGCCCCTGTGTTGTGCCAACCAGATGTTTCGCTTCCGTTCCAGGTCGAGGTTGATGCTTCCGAAATTGGAGCAGGGGCTGTTTTGTTGCAGAGAAGTTCTGACTGCTCGGTGATGAAACCATGCGCCTTGTTTTCCAGGAAATTTCCACCTGCTGAGCGAAATTATGATGTTGGCAATCGAGAGTTGCTAGCCATGAAGTGGGCATTCGAGGAGTGGCGTCATTGGCTTGAAGGAGCTAAGCATCGCGTGGTGGTCTTGACTGATCATAAGAAATTGACTTATCTCGAGTCTGCCAAACGGTTGAATCCTAGACAGGCTCGTTGGTCGCTGTTTTTCTCCCGTTTTGACTTTGTGGTTTCGTACCTTCCGGGCTCTAAAAATGTGAAGGCGGATGCCCTGTCTAGGAGTTTTGTGCCCGATTCTCCGGGTTTGTCTGAGCCGGCGGGTATTCTCAAAGAGGGGGTAATTTTGTCTGCCATCTCCCCTGATTTGCGGCGGGTGCTGCAAAAATTTCAGGCTAATAGACCTGACCGTTGCCCAGCGGAGAAACTGTTTGTCCCTGATAGGTGGACGAATAAAGTTATCTCTGAGGTTCATTGTTCGGTGTTGGCTGGTCATCCTGGAATCTTTGGTACCAGAGATTTGGTGGCTAGATCCTTTTGGTGGCCGTCTCTGTGGCGGGATGTGCGTTCTTTTGTGCAGTCCTGTGGGATTTGTGCTCGGGCTAAGCCCTGCTGTTCTCGTGCCATTGGGTTGCTTTTGCCCTTGCCGGTCCCGAAGAGGCCTTGGACACATATCTCTATGGATTTTATTTCGGATCTCCCCGTCTCTCAAAGAATGTCGGTCATTTGGGTGGTTTGTGATCGCTTCTCTAAGATGGTCCATTTGGTGCCCTTGTCTAAATTGCCTTCCTCCTCTGATTTGGTGCCATTGTTTTTTCATCATGTGGTTCGTTTACATGGCATTCCAGAGAACATCGTTTCTGACACAGGTTCCCAGTTTGTTTCGAGGTTTTGGCGAGCTTTTTGTGCTAGGATGGGCATTGATTTGTCTTTTTCCTCGGCTTTCCATCCTCAGACAAATGGCCAGATTGAACGAACCAATCAGACCTTGGAAACATATCTGAGATGTTTTGTTTCTGCTGATCAGGATGATTGGGTGTCCTTTTTGCCTTTGGCTGAGTTCGCCCTTAATAATCGGGCCAGCTCGGCTACTTTGGTTTCGCCGTTTTTCTGCAATTCTGGGTTCCACCCTCGTTTCTCTTCAGGGCAGGTTGAGTCTTCGGACTGTCCTGGTGTGGATACTGTGGTGGATAGGTTGCAGCAGATTTGGACTCATGTAGTGGACAATTTGACTTTGTCCCAGGAGAAGGCTCAACGTTTCGCTAACCGTAGGCGCTGTGTGGGTCCCCGACTTCGTGTTGGGGATTTGGTTTGGTTGTCATCTCGTTATATTCCTATGAAGGTTTCCTCTCCTAAATTTAAGCCTCGTTTCATTGGTCCATATAGGATTTCTGAGGTTCTTAATCCTGTGTCTTTTCGTTTGACTCTTCCGGCTTCTTTTTCCATCCATAACGTGTTCCATAGGTCATTGTTGCGGAGATACGTGGCACCTGTGGTTCCATCTATTGATCCTCCTGCTCCGGTTTTGGTTGAAGGGGAATTGGAGTATATTGTGGAGAAGATTTTGGATTCTCGTGTTTCGAGACGGAAACTCCAGTATCTGGTTAAGTGGAAAGGTTATGGTCAGGAAGATAATTCCTGGGTCTTAGCCTCTGATGTCCATGCTGCCGATCTGGTTCGTGCCTTTCATGTAGCTCATCCTGGTCAGCCTGGGGGCTCTGGTGAGGGTTCGGTGACCTCTCCTCAAGGGGGGGGGTACTGTTGTGAATTCTGTGGGCAAGCTCCCTCCTGTGGTCGTGAGTGGTACTGCGGCTGGTTCTGTCTATAAGCTTCCTTTGGTGGATGAGAGTGGTACTGCGGCTTCTGAGTTTCCTTCCTCAGTTGATGAGGTTAAGTCGTTAGGTGCTGCTCTATTTAACTCCACCTGGTGCTTTGATCCTGGCCTCCAATCAATGTTCTAGTATTGGTCTTGCTTCCTCCTGGATCGTTCCTGTGGCCTCTCTATCCTGCATAAGCTAAGTTCTGCTTGTGTTATTTTTTGTTTGCTATATTTTCTGTCCAGCCTGCTATATTGGTTTTTTCTTGCTTGCTGGAAGCTCTGAGACGCAGAGGGAGCACCTCCGTACCATTAGTCGGTGCGGAGGGTCTTTTTGCCCCTCTGCGTGGTTGTTTATAGGTTTTTGTGTTGACCGCAAAGCTATCTTTCCTATCCTCGGTCTATTCAGTAAGTCGGGCCTCACTTTGCTAAATCTATTTCATCTCTGTGTTTGTATTTCATCTTTACTCACAGTCATTATATGTGGGGGGCTGCCTTTTCCTTTGGGGAATTTCTCTGAGTCAAGGTAGGCTTGATTTTTCTATCTTCAGGGCTAGTTAGTTTCTCAGGCTGTGCCGAGTTGCATAGGGAGCGTTAGGCGCAATCCACGGCTACCTCTAGTGTGGTGTGTTAGGATTAGGGATTGCGGTCAGCAGAGTTTCCACGTCTCAGAGCTTGTCCTATGTTTTTGGTAAATGTCAGGTCACCTTGTGTGCTCTGAACTTCAAGGTCCATTGTGGTTCTGAATTACCTGTTCATAACAAAATCCTATCACACTGCATAGGCTCAGGGCTCCGCTCAGAGGACAATGCCACAGTGTGCACAAGCGCCGATCAATCTGAATGGCCAGAGACATAGAATCACTCAGACCAGCAGGCGTGGGGAACCATCACCATAACATCTTTAACGGATTCAGAAAGACCCTTTCTGAAAATTGCCGCCAAGGCATCCTCATTCCATTTAGTCAGTACAGACCATTTTCTAAATTTCTGGCAATACAATTCTGCCGCTTCTTGACCTTGACACAGGGCTAACAAGATTTTCTCAGCCTGATCCACAGAATTAGGCTCATCATACAACAACCCCAATGCCTGAAAGAACGAATCAACATTAAGCAAAGCAGGATTGCCAGATTCCAGGGAAATGCCCAATCCTGTGGGTCACCACGCAGCGGAGATATGATGATTTTAACCTGCTGAATAGGATCACCAGAAGACCGGGGTCTTAATGCAAAAAACAGTTTACAGTTATTTTTGAAACTCAAAAATTTGGATCTGTCACCAAAGAATAAATCAGGAGTGGGAATCTTAGGTTCTAAGGAAGGAGTTTGAACAATGAAATCTGAAATACCCTGTACACTAGCAGCAAGCTGATCCACCCGAGAAACTAACTCCTGAACATTCATGTTAATACTAGACTCCGTAGCCACCCAGAGGTAAAGAGGGAGTACTGACCGCAAACCCTGAACCTAGCAGTGCAACTAAAAGTAGCCGTGGAGGGTACCTAACACTCCCTAGACCCCTCGGCACAGCCTAAGATCTAACAACATCACAGAAAAACTTTCAAATGCAAGTGCCCCAAAAAAAGAATAATCACCAACTAAAGCACTAAATAAACAGATAAATACAATACACAATAAAACGTAACATTTACCATTAATGCAGATAAAAATGACAACACTCACGACCTAAAAACGTCTACTGACAAAAAGATACAGGGTGCACTCAGAACCTATTATATAACTATCTTACCCTACCTTACTGCGGAGGTTGGCACCCTATAAATCCTGCGCAATGGCGCCCCCGCTCAACGAAGGCTCGCCCTAACTCACCCTGGAACACCCTCAAGTGAGGAAGATAGACAAACAGCAGACCATACAGACAGACAAACGAACAAAATTGCAATTGGAGCTGCAGAAAAAATAAAGTGCACGTATGCTAAAAAAATCAATATTAGCGCATATCAAGCACACAATTGCACTTATCCCCATATGGCCTATAGCCTTCTTGTGGGATTAAACTGTACCTAGATGCATGCTACCTGCCTGCGGGGGTTGGCACCCTATAATCCTGCGCAAATGGCGCCCCCGCTCTCGTTGTCTGGCCCTGATGCGCCCTAACACTGCCAAATGGCAACTAGACCGAAAAAATACACAAAAAGCAGGCCGCACATACAGTCACCAATTAGGTAAACTATACCACCTAACCAAAAAAGCACATCCCCAATAGCACAAACATATATACAAATCCCAATATATACATCTCAATATACATATCTCAGTATGTTCATCTCGACGCGTTTCCCCGAGGTCGGTTCATCAGGAGACATACTAGAAAGATATCACTTATCTGAGTGACGGGTAGAGGGAAAAATCACTCAAGGAGGTGTACGGTAGAGCAGTGGGGAACAATGTCCATCCTTGACCGCAGGTTATAATCAGCCTTGCACACAGCGATTTCGCCGTGCTTTAAATACAATCACACTCACCCCTTCATGGTGCTAATCAACGCTTCCTGACCGACGCTGAATAGATCACTTCCGGGTCATAATTCTTGAAGGATAACTTGTTACTGCGCAGATGCATGGCGCCCAACGTCAGCGCTTCATCTGAAACGCAAATGCGTCTCGCGCATGCCCCGTTCGTCTTCCGGGGTCTGTCTACAGCCCAATGTTAATAGAACGATATGCGTTCCACACCTCGCATGCGCCCCAGCGCACCACCGCAGGGCGCCGTAATATGATTTGTTACACACTTAGACTATACTAAGAAAGCGCTACATATCACGCCAACGTTAAAGAAAGAATGCGGCAGACGCCACTAATAATACCAGATGAAAATATTTTAACCCTTACACAAAATTAAAAAGAAACACTGAAAAAAACCATTCAGATACATCCCCACCATTTTTTAGACCGTGCTTAAACAAAAATAAATAATAATAATTATACATGATAATGACCAACCCCACTTTTGGGACAATGGGTCAAAGGACAAAAATCCATCAGGGAATCACAATAGGGAGATGGTGCAGAACAATTATCACACAAAGCAGCCAAATTGCAGTTGATCGTTCAAGCCTTGTGGTTTCATGCTCTTCATCCGAAATATCCATTTTGCCTCTTTTTGCAAAATTAAGCGGTCCCAATCTCCTCCTCTCACTGGTGGTGTCACAACCTCCATCACTGAAAAACTACAGCACCTCAAATCACCTCCATGTGCCCCCCTAATATGATTGGAAATAGGGGTATCACGTCCATTCAGAATGTCACCAATGTGTTCGCCTACCCTCCTGCGCAGCTCCCGTTTAGTTTTACCCACATAATCCATAGGGCAGCTGCACTGGAAAAGATAGACCACACCTTCAGTTTTACAATTGGCGAATTGCCTCATATCATAGACCTTTCCCGTACAAGAGCTCACAAAGGTGCAACTCCTCGAGACATATTTACAAAATTTACATTTTCCACATTTGAAGGTACCATTCTGTCTCTTTTCCAACCAAGTGGGAGACTTCTTTTGGGGGAAGAAGGCACTATGGACCAATTGATCACGAATTGATCTCCCTCTCCTATATGTAATAGATGGAACATTAGGGATAATATCCCTCAAAGCTGGGTCCATTCTCAGAATTCCCCAGTGTTTCTGAATTACTTCCCTTACCTTATAGGATTGATTATCATATGTACCTATGATTCTCAGATCATTACCCCCCTCCTCCCTAGCTTTTTTAACAAGCAAAGGGGCTCTCTCCTTAGTACTAGAGTTTTTAAAGGCCTCATTTAGGACTCCCAACGGGTAGCCCCTATCCACAAATTTGTCTCTCAAGTCCCCCACTTGTTGGTAAAAGCCAGAATCAGTTGAACAGTTCCTTCTCATACGCAGGTATTGCCCCCTCGGTATACCCCTCCTCAAGGCCACAGGATGATGACTCTCCCAACGTAACAAATTATTGGTAGCTGTAGGTTTATAATACGTCTCAGTAACTACCCGTCTTGTGCTACTCCTAGAGATTTTCAAATCCAGAAAATTTATAGAGTCCCATTGGAACTCATAAGTCAGCCCAAGACCAATAGCATTGTCATTAAGTTCATCCACAAATCTAGAGAACGACGACACATCCCCCGACCAGAGTATAAGCACATCGTCTATATATCTACCCCAAAATAATATTTGGGGTTTCCACCAGAATGCGTCATCGTCACCAAAAACTGATTGGTCCTCCCACCAGCCCAGGAATAAATTAGCATACGTGGGAGCACAAGGGCTCCCCATAGCCGTACCCCTGAGCTGGTGGAAGAACCTACCCCCAAAAGCAAAAAAATTGTGTTTGAGCACAAATTCGAGTAATCCAACAATGCACTGATTATGTTGGGACAACTGTGTGCCCCTTGATCTTAGGAAAAAGTTAACAGCTTGAAGACCTTTATCATGTGGGATATTACTATAAAGTGCCTCCACATCAATGGAGGCAAAGTATACGTCATCACCAAGGGCAATGTCCTCAAGCCTGAGGAGGAGATCCGAGGAGTCCCTAACGTAAGAGGGCAACGAGGTTACAAATGGTCTTAACACCCTATCAATGTACACACTGGTGTTCTGCGTGATCGAATCGATCCCAGCCACTATTGGGCGACCCTTCAACGGGCTCAAACCCTTGTGCACCTTTGGCAATGAATAAAAAACGGCCAAAACTGGAAACTTAGGAAGCATGAAATCATACTCATTCTTTGATATTAGCCCATCATTACTCGCTTTAATAAGTAGTGTTTTCAGATCTTCCATAAACTCATTAGTAGGGTCCCTTCTAAGAGGTCTATACGTAGAAGTGTCTTTCAAGATATTTTCACACATCACCTGGTATTGGCAAAGATCTAAAATTACCAGGTTCCCCCCCTTATCGGAGGGCTTAAATACATAATCCTTATTGGCAGCCAGACCATCCAATGCCTCCCTTTCAGCTTTAGTTAGGTTGGACTGACTGTCCTGAATGCTGCAGCCAGGATCATATTCCTCACCAACCGTTACACCGATGCCTCTACCCTGTGCCAGTCATTACACTGGCTACCCATCCACTCCAGAATCCAGTACAAAACTACTACCCTCATCCACAAAGCACTCCATGGCTCAGCACCACCCTACATCTCCTCCCTGGTATCAGTCTACCACCCTACCCGTGCCCTCCGCTCCGCTAATGACCTCAGGTTAGCATCCTCAATAATCAGAACCTCCCACTCCCGTCTCCAAGACTTTACACGTGCTGCGCCGATTCTTTGGAATGCACTACCTAGGTTAATACGATTAATCCCCAATCCCCACAGTTTTAAGCGTGCCCTAAAAACTCATTTGTTCAGACTGGCCTACCGCCTCAATGCATTAACCTAACGATCCCTGTGTGGCCTATTTATAATAAAAAAAAAAAAAAAAAAAAGGTTCCTCGCATCATGTTCTCATACACTTTATGCAGTATTAGCCCTCTGTGTCTGTACTGCTACATACTTAGGCAGGTAACTGGTTCATGCAGCTTTACATGAACACCTGAGCCTTACACTATAGCTGGTCCGAATAACTAAAGCAATTGTTACCATCCACCTCTCGTGTCTCCCCTTTTCCCCATAGTTTGTAAGCTTGCGAGCAGGGCCCTCACTCCTCCTGGTATCTGTTTTGAACTGTATTTCTGTTATGCTGTAATGTCTATTGTCTGTACAAGTCCCCTCTATAATTTGTAAAGCGCTGCGGAATATGTTGGCGCTATATAAATAAAATTATTATTATTATTTATAATGGTACTTATCCCCCTGAGTGTTAATCTTTTCCAGATCCTCCACCACCAATCTGGTAAATATCTCTATGCTGTCATAGCCCTCTTGAGGGGGCATTCTAACACTCCTGGGTTTAAGATCAGTAAATGGGCCTGTGTCCAAAGGTCTCTCATTCTCCCTAAGCAGGTCAGTCAGAATTCTCACACTGGGCAAATCCTCCTCCATTACACCTAACAACTCACAGTCAGCCCGATCATGTGTTTTAAAAAACTTTTTCCATCTGACTTTCCTAATGAACAGATTAATATCTTTGACCCAACCAAATTCATCAAATTTATTTGTAGGGACAAAAGAGAGACCCGTGGACAACACGGACCTCTCCACATTACTCAAGGAGTAGGAGGAAAGATTTATAATCCTATTTTCCTCCATTACTTTTTGTTCTTGATCTCCTTTTCTTTTGGAGGATTCGTGCCCATAACCCTCTTTTTCTCCAAAAAAGACAAGGATGAGGATGATGGAGAGGGTCCTGAGGGAGACATCTCTCTTCTGTAAAAGTTCCATGTAACCATACGGTCCTGTCTTACCCATTTGTGCCTATTATTTTTTCTACGTGTACCTCCAAAGATACCCCTACTTTCCAAAAAACTGGGTGCCGCTCTATCAGTATCCGATGAGTCAATGTCGGAAGATGATATATCTGTAGTATTTTGCAACCTCCTATCCTCCTGCAAAAATGTGTACACCCTTTTCTCTTTAAACTCCTGGATGTCCCGAGTAAACTGTTTATGTTTCCTGGCCTTAATTTCACTCTGAAACTGTTCAACTGTAGTTTGAAGGCTAGCTTCCCTCCTAGAAAAATCGGTGTGTGTCTTAAATTTTAGAACCTCCTCCACTTGGTCAGCTAGTGTCTTGGAGGTAGCTTCAAAAGTTCTCTTCTCCTCCTCCAATAGAATAGTCATAAACCTTAAGGAGCTTTCAGTAGGTTCTGTTTCCCATCTACTTAGGAGGTTAGCGGACCTGTTGTGAATTCTGTGGCTGAATTCACTCCTGTGGTCACAAGTGGTACTGCAGCTTCTGAGCTTCCTCCCTCAGGTGTTCTGGTGAGCTCGTTAACTGCTTCATTACTTAACTCCGCCTGATGCTGCTATCCTTGCTCCTTGTCAATGTTTCAGTGTTGGATCTGAGCTTCTCCTGATTGTTCCTGTGACCTGCTGCTCTGTATAGCTAAGTGCTTTTTGCTTTTTTGTTGCTTTTTTTCTGTCCAGCTTGTGTTTTGTTTTGCTGGAAGCTCTGAGACGCAAAGGGTGTACCGCCGTGCCGTTAGTTCGGCACGGTGGGTTTTTTTTGCCCCCTTTGCGTGGTTTTGCTTTAGGGTTTTTTGTAGACTGCAAAGTTCGCTTTACTGTCCTCGCTCTGTCCTAGAATATCGGGCCCCACTTTGCTGAATCTATTTCATCCCTACGTTTTGTCTTTTCATCTTACTCACAGTCATTATATGTGGGGGGCTGCCTTTTCCTTTGGGGAATTTCTCTGGGGCAAGTCAGGCCTATTTTTCTATCTTCAGGCTAGCTAGTTTCTTAGGCTGTGCCGAGTTGCCTAGGTAGTTGTTAGGCGCAATCCACAGCCGCTTTTAGTTGTGTTTAGGATAGGATCAGGTGTGCAGTCTACAGAGTTTCCACGTCTCAGAGCTCGTTCTTGTATTTTTGGGTATTTGTCAGATCACTGTGTGCGCTCTGATCGCTAAGCACACTGTGTTTCTGGATTGCCTTCATAACACCTGTCATTAGCAAACATAACAGTACAAGGAGCCTAACTAATGATTCTCAATAGAGGGAAAGAAAAAGTTCTGACATCATTTTTTTTTTTTTTTCTGCTCTGTGTTCACTTTTTTTTTTCCCCTAGACATTTGGGTGATTCTGGACACAGGTGTGGACATGGATATTCAGGGTCTGTGCTCTTCAATGGATAATCTCGTTATAAATGTACAAAAAATTCAAGATACTATTGATCAGAAATCTATGTTAGAACCAAGAATTCCTATTCCTGATTTGTTTTTTGGAGATAGAACTAAGTTTCTAAGTTTCAAAAATAATTGTAAGCTATTTCTGGCCTTGAAACCTCATTCTTCTGGTAATCCTATTCAACAGGTTTTGATTATTATTTCTTTTTTGCGCGGCGACCCTCAAGACTGGGCATTTTCTCTTGCGCCAGGAGACCCTGCATTGAGTAGTGTCGATGCGTTTTTCCTGGCTCTCGGATTGCTTTACGATGAGCCTAATTCAGTGGATCAGGCTGAGAAAAATTTGCTGGCTTTGTGCCAGGGTCAGGATGATATAGAAGTATATTGTCAGAAATTTAGGAAATGGTCAGTACTCACTCAGTGGAATGAATCTGCGCTGGCAGCTTTGTTCAGAAAGGGTTTCTCTGAGGCTCTTAAGGATGTCATGGTGGGATTTCCTGTGCCTGCTGGTTTGAATGAGTCTTTGTCTTTGGCCATTCAGATCGGTCGACGCTTGCGCGAGCGTAAATCTGTGCACCATTTGGCGGTACTGCCTGAGGTTAAACCTGAGCCTATGCAGTGCGATAGGACTATGACTAGAGTTGAACGGCAGGAATACAGACGTCTGAATGGTCTGTGTTTCTACTGTGGTGATTCCACTCATGCTATTTCTGATTGTCCTAAGCGCACTAAGCGGTCCGCTAGGTCTGCCGTCATTGGTACTGTACAGTCCAAATTCCTTCTGTCCATTACCTTGATATGCTCTTTGTCGTCGTTTTCTGTCATGGCGTTTGTGGATTCGGGCGCTGCCCTGAATCTGATGGATTTGGATTATGCTAAACGTTGTGGGTTTTTCTTGGAGCCTTTGCGGTGTCCTATTCCATTGAGAGGAATTGATGCTACACCTTTGGCCAAGAATAAACCTCAATACTGGGCCCAGCTGACCATGTGCATGGCTCCTGCACATCAGGAAGTTATTCGCTTTCTGGTGTTGCATAATCTGCATGATGTGGTCGTGTTGGGGTTGCCATGGCTACAAACCCATAATCCAGTATTGGATTGGAATTCCATGTCGGTATCCAGCTGGGGTTGTCAGGGGGTACATGGTGATGTTCCATTTTTGTCGATTTCGTCATCCACCCCTTCTGAGGTCCCAGAGTTCTTGTCTGATTATCAGGATGTATTTGAAGAGCCCAAGTCCGATGCTCTACCTCCGCATAGGGATTGTGATTGTGCTATCAATTTGATTCCTGGTAGTAAATTCCCTAAAGGTCGATTATTTAATTTATCCGTGCCTGAACACGCCGCTATGCGCAGTTATGTGAAGGAATCCCTGGAGAAGGGACATATTCGCCCATCGTCATCACCACTGGGAGCAGGGTTCTTCTTTGTAGCCAAGAAGGATGGTTCGCTGAGACCGTGTATTGATTACCGCCTTCTTAATAAGATCACTGTTAAATTTCAGTATCCCTTGCCATTGTTATCTGACTTGTTTGCTCGGATTAAGGGGGCTAGTTGGTTCACTAAGATAGATCTTCGTGGTGCGTATAATCTGGTGAGAATCAGGCAAGGAGATGAATGGAAAACTGCATTCAATACGCCCGAGGGTCATTTTGAGTATCTAGTGATGCCGTTCGGACTTGCCAATGCTCCATCTGTGTTTCAGTCTTTTATGCATGACATCTTCCGTGAGTATCTGGATAAATTCCTGATTGTTTACTTGGATGACATTTTGATCTTCTCAGATGATTGGGAGTCTCATGTGAAGCAGGTCAGAATGGTTTTTCAGGTCCTGCGTGCTAACTCTTTGTTTGTGAAGGGATCAAAGTGTCTCTTCGGTGTGCAGAAAGTTTCATTTTTGGGGTTCATCTTTACCCCTTCTACTATCGAGATGGATCCAGTTAAGGTCCAAGCCATCCAGGATTGGATTCAGCCGACATCTCTGAAAAGTCTGCAAAAGTTCCTGGGCTTTGCTAATTTTTATCGTCGCTTCATCTGTAATTTTTCTAGCATTGCCAAACCATTGACCGATTTGACCAAGAAGGGTGCTGATTTGGTTAATTGGTCTTCTGCTGCTGTGGAAGCTTTTCAGGAGTTGAAGCGTCGTTTTTGTTCTGCCCCTGTGTTGTGTCAGCCAGATGTTTCTCTTCCGTTCCAGGTCGAGGTTGATGCTTCTGAGATTGGAGCAGGGGCGGTTTTGTCACAGAGAGGTTCTGATTGCTCAGTGTTGAAACCATGTGCTTTCTTTTCCAGGAAGTTTTCGCCCGCTGAGCGTAATTATGATGTGGGCAATCGAGAGTTGCTGGCCATGAAGTGGGCATTCGAGGAGTGGCGTCATTGGCTTGAAGGAGCTAAGCATCGCGTGGTGGTATTGACTGATCATAAGAACTTGACTTATCTCGAGTCTGCCAAGCGCTTGAATCCTAGACAGGCCCGTTGGTCGTTATTTTTTGCCCGCTTCGACTTTGTGATTTCGTACCTTCCGGGCTCTAAAAATGTGAAGGCGGATGCTCTGTCTAGGAGTTTTGTGCCCGACTCTCCGGGTTTATCTGAGCCAGCGGGTATCCTCAAGGAAGGAGTCATTGTGTCTGCCATCTCCCCTGATTTGCGGCGGGTGCTGCAAAAATTTCAGGCGAATAAACCTGATCGTTGTCCAGCAGAGAAACTGTTCGTCCCTGATAGGTGGACTAATAAACTTATCTCTGAACTTCATTGTTCGGTGTTGGCTGGTCATCCTGGAATCTTTGGTACCAGAGAGTCAGTGGCTAGATCCTTCTGGTGGCCATCTCTGTCACGGGATGTACGTACTTTTGTGCAGTCCTGTGGGATTTGTGCTAGGGCTAAGCCCTGCTGTTCTCGTGCCAGTGGGTTGCTTTTGCCCTTGCCGGTCCCAAAGAGGCCTTGGACACATATTTCGATGGATTTCATTTCTGACCTTCCCGTTTCTCAAAAGATGTCAGTCATTTGGGTGGTCTGTGATCGCTTTTCTAAAATGGTCCATCTGGTGCCCTTGGCTAAATTGCCTTCCTCCTCTGATTTGGTACCTTTGTTCTTTCAGCATGTGGTTCGGTTGCATGGCATTCCTGAGAATATTGTTTCTGACAGAGGTTCCCAGTTTGTTTCAAGGTTTTGGCGAGCCTTTTGTGGTAGGATGGGCATTGACCTATCCTTTTCCTCGGCTTTCCATCCTCAGACTAATGGCCAGACCGAACGAACCAATCAGACCTTGGAAACATATCTGAGATGTTTTGTTTCTGCAGACCAGGATGATTGGGTGTCCTTTTTGCCGTTGGCTGAGTTCGCCCTTAATAATCGGGCCAGCTCGGCTACCTTGGTTTCTCCATTTTTTTGCAATTCTGGGTTCCATCCTCGTTTCTCTTCAGGACAGGTTGAGTCTTCAGACTGTCCTGGTGTGGATTCTGTGGTGGATAGGTTGCAGCAGATCTGGACTCAGGTAGTGGACAATTTGATCTTGTCCCAGGAGAAAGCTCAACTTTTCGCTAATCGCAGACGCCGTGTGGGTCCCCGACTTCGTGTTGGGGATCTGGTTTGGTTATCTTCTCGTCATATTCCTATGAAGGTTTCCTCTCCTAAATTTAAACCTCGTTTTATTGGTCCGTATAGGATTTCTGAGGTTCTCAATCCTGTGTCTTTTCGTTTGACCCTCCCAGACTCCTTTTCCATACATAATGTATTCCATAGGTCGTTGTTGCGGAGATATGTGGCACCTATGGTTCCATCTGTTGAGCCTCCTGCCCCGGTTTTGGTGGAGGGGGAATTGGAGTATATTGTGGAGAAGATTTTGGATTCTCGTGTTTCTAGACGGAAACTCCAGTATCTGGTTAAATGGAAGGGTTATGCTCAGGAAGATAATTCCTGGGTTTTTGCCTCTGAAGTTCATGCTTCCGATCTTGTTCGTGCCTTTCATGCGGCTCATCCTGGTCGGCCTGGGGGCTCTGGTGAGGGTTCGGTGACCCCTCCTCAAGGGGGGGGTACTGTTGTGAATTCTGTGGCTGAATTCACTCCTGTGGTCACAAGTGGTACTGCAGCTTCTGAGCTTCCTCCCTCAGGTGTTCTGGTGAGCTCGTTAACTGCTTCATTACTTAACTCCGCCTGATGCTGCTATCCTTGCTCCTTGTCAATGTTTCAGTGTTGGATCTGAGCTTCTCCTGATTGTTCCTGTGACCTGCTGCTCTGTATAGCTAAGTGCTTTTTGCTTTTTTGTTGCTTTTTTTCTGTCCAGCTTGTCTTTTGTTTTGCTGGAAGCTCTGAGACGCAAAGGGTGTACCGCCGTGCCGTTAGTTCGGCACGGTGGGTTTTTTTTGCCCCCTTTGCGTGGTTTTGCTTTAGGGTTTTTTGTAGACTGCAAAGTTCGTTTTACTGTCCTCGCTCTGTCCTAGAATATCGGGCCCCACTGTGCTGAATCTATTTCATCCCTACGTTTTGTCTTTTCATCTTACTCACAGTCATTATATGTGGGGGGCTGCCTTTTCCTTTGGGGAATTTCTCTGGGGCAAGTCAGGCCTATTTTTCTATCTTCAGGCTAGCTAGTTTCTTAGGCTGTGCCGAGTTGCCTAGGTAGTTGTTAGGCGCAATCCACAGCCGCTTTTAGTTGTGTTTAGGATAGGATCAGGTGTGCAGTCTACAGAGTTTCCACGTCTCAGAGCTCGTTCTTGTATTTTTGGGTATTTGTCAGATCACTGTGTGCGCTCTGATCGCTAAGCACACTGTGTTTCTGGATTGCCTTCATAACACCTGTCATTAGCAAACATAACACGGACCTAGATCTCCGTGCTGGTGTAATGGAGATCCTAAGACCTTTTGGTACTATTTTATTCTTAATATAGTTTTCCAGTGACTGCGTTTCCCACCAGGAGTGAATGTTGTCTTTATAACATGCAGTGAGATCGTTAAAAAGGCTCCTTAAGTCTGTACTTTTGGTACCGCTTCCTTCCTCTGTTTCAGAGAAGGCATCCAAAGCATCAGCCACCCATAACTCCCTATTGATTGTCCCAGACAGAAAGCCCGCCATAAATAAACAGTATCACAGAAAAACTTTCAAATGCAAGTGCCCCAAGAAAAGAATAATCACCGACTAAAGCACTAAATAAACAGATAAATACAATACACAATAAAACGTAACATTTACTATTAATGCAGATAAAAATGACAACACTCACGACCTAAAAACGTCTACTGTTAGGCTGACAAAAAGATACAGGTTGCACTCAGAACCTATTATATAACTATCTTACCCTACCTTACTGCGGAGGTTGGCACCCTATAAATCCTGCGCAATGGCGCTCCCGCTCAACGAAGGCTCGCCCTAACTCACCCTGGAACACCCTCAAGTGAGGAAGATAGACAAACAGCAGACCATACAGACAGACAAACGAACAAAATTGCAATTGGAGCTGCAGAAAAAATAAAGTGCACGTATGCTAAAAAAAATCAATATTAGCGCATATCAAGCACACAATTGCACTTATCCCCATATGGCCTATAGCCTTCTTGTGGGATTAAACTGTACCTAGATGCATGCTACCTGCCTGCGGGGGTTGGCACCCTATAATCCTGCGCAAATGGCGCCCCCGCTCTCGTCGTCTGGCCCTGGTGCGCCCTAACACTGCCAAATGGCAACTAGACCGAAAAAATACACAAAAAGCAGGCCGCACATACAGTCACCAATTAGGTAAACTATACCACCTAACCAAAAAAGCACATCCCCAATAGCACAAGCATATATACAAATCCCAATATATACATCTCAATATACATATCTCAGTATGTTCATCTCAACGCGTTTCCCCGAGGTCGGTTCATCAGGAGACATACTAGAAAGATATCACTTATCTGAGTGACGGGTAGAGGGAAAAATCACTCAAGGAGGTGTACGGTAGAGCAGTGGGGAACAATGTCCATCCCTGACCGCAGGTTACAATCAGCCTTGCACACAGCGATTTCGCCGTGCTTTAAATACAATCACACTCACCCCCTCATGGTGCTAATCAACGCTTCCTGACCGACGCTGAATAGATCACTTCCGGGTCATAATTCTTGAAGGGTAACTTGTTACTGCGCAGATGCATGGCGCCCAACGTCAGCGCTTCATCTGAAATGCGTCTCAGCTCGCGCATGCCCGTTCGTCTTCCGGGGTCTGTCTACAGCCCAACGTTAATAGAACGATATGCGTTCCACACCTCGCATGCGCCCCAGCGCACCACCGCAGGGCGCCGTAATATGATTTGTTACACACTTAGACTATACTAAGAAAGGGCTACATATCACGCCAACGTTAGAGAAACAATGCGGCAGACGCCACTAATAATACCAGATGAAAATATTTTAACCCTTACACAATATTTGGCTGCTTTGTGTGATAATTGTTCTGCACCATCTCCCTATTGTGATTCCCTGATGGATTTTTGTCCTTTGACCCATTGTCCCAAAAGTGGGGTTGGTCATTATCATGTATAATTATTATTATTTATTTTTGTTTAAGCACGGTCTAAAAAATGGTGGGGATGTATCTGAATGGTTTTTTTCAGTGTTTCTTTTTAATTTTGTGTAAGGGTTAAAATATTTTCATCTGGTATTATTAGTGGCGTCTGCCGCATTGTTTCTCTAACGTTGGCGTGATATGTAGCGCTTTCTTAGTATAGTCTAAGTGTGTAACAAATCATATTACGGCGCCCTGTATGTCTCCTGATGAACCGACCTCGGGGAAACGCGTCGAGATGAACATACTGAGATATGTATATTGAGATGTATATATTGGGATTTGTATATATGTTTGTGCTATTGGGGATGTGCTTTTTTGGTTAGGTGGTATAGTTTACCTAATTGGTGACTGTACGTGCGGCCTGCTTTTTGTGTATTTTTTCGGTCTAGTTGCCATTTGGCAGTGTTAGGGCGCATCAGGGCCAGACGACGAGAGCGGGGGCGCCATTTGCGCAGGATTATAGGGTGCCAACCCCCGCAGGCAGGTAGCATGCATCTAGGTACAGTTTAATCCCACAAGAAGGCTATAGGCCATATGGGGATAAGTGCAATTGTGTGCTTGATATGCGCTAATATTGATTTTTTTTTTTTTTTTTTAGCATACGTGCACTTTATTTTTTCTGCAGCTCCAATTGCAATTTTGTTCGTTTGTCTGTCTGTATGGTCTGCTGTTTGTCTATCTTCCTCACTTGAGGGTGTTCCAGGGTGAGTTAGGGCGAGCCTTCGTTGAGCGGGGGCGCCATTGCGCAGGATTTATAGGGTGCCAACCTCCGCAGTAAGGTAGGGTAAGATAGTTATATAATAGGTTCTGAGTGCAACCTGTATCTTTTTGTCAGCCTAACAGTAGACGTTTTTAGGTCGTGAGTGTTGTCATTTTTATCTGCATTAATAGTAAATGTTACGTTTTATTGTGTATTGTATTTATCTGTTTATTTAGTGCTTTAGTCGGTGATTATTCTTTTTTTGGGGCACTTGCATTTGAAAGTTTTTCTGTGATACTGTTTATTTATGGCGGGCTTTCTGTCTGGGACAATCAATAGGGAGTTATGGGTGGCTGATGCTTTGGATGCCTTCTCTGAAACAGAGGAAGGAAGCGGTACCAAAAGTACAGACTTAAGGAGCCTTTTTAACGATCTCACTGCATGTTATAAAGACAACATTCGCTCCTGGTGGGAAACGCAGTCACTGAAAAACTATATTAAGAATAAAATAGTACCAAAAGGTCTTAGGATCTCCATTACACCAGCACGGAGATCTAGGTCCGCTAACCTCCTAAGTAGATGGGAAACAGAACTTACTGAAAGCTCCTTAAGGTTTATGACTATTCTATTGGACGAGGAGAAGAGAACTTTTGAAGCTACCTCCAAGAGACTAGCTGACCAAGTGGAGGAGGTTCTAAAATTTAAGACACACACCGTTTTTTCTAGGAGGGAAGCTAGCCTTCAAACTACAGTTGAACAGTTTCAGAGTGAAATTAAGGCCAGGAAACATAAACAGTTTACTCGGGACATCCAGGAGTTTAAAGAGAAAAGGGTGTACACATTTTTGCAGGAGGATAGGAGGTTGCAAAATACTACAGATATATCATCTTCCGACATTGACTCATCGGATACTGATAGAGCGGCACCCAGTTTTTTGGAAAGTAGGGGTATCTTTGGAGGTACACGTAGAAAAAATAATAGGCACAAATGGGTAAGACAGGACCGTATGGTTACAAGGAACTTTTACAGAAGAGAGATGTCTCCCTCAGGACCCTCTCCATCATCCTCATCCTTGTCTTTTTTGGAGAAAAAGAGGGTTATGGGCACGGATCCTCCAAAAGAAAAGGAGATCAAGAACAAAAAGTAATGGAGGAAAATAGGATTATAAATCTTTCCTCCTACTCCTTGAGTAATGTGGAGAGGTCCGTGTTGTCCAAGGGTCTCTCTTTTGTCCCTACAAATAAATTTGATGAATTTGGTTGGGTCAAAGATATTAATCTGTTCATTAGGAAAGTCAGATGGAAAAAGTTTTTTAAAACACATGATCGGCCTGACTGTGAGTTGTTAGGTGTAATGGAGGAGGATTTGCCCAGTGTGAGAATTCTGACTGACCTGCTTAGGGAGAATGAGAGACCTTTGGACACAGGCCCATTTACTGATCTTAAACCCAGGAGTGTTAGAATGCCCCCTCAAGAGGGCTATGACAGCATAGAGATATTTACCAGATTGGTGGTGGAGGATCTGGAAAAGATTAACACTCAGGGGGATAAGTACCATTCCAACCTAACTAAAGCTGAAAGGGAGGCATTGGATGGTCTGGCTGCCAATAAGGATTATGTATTTAAGCCCTCCGATAAGGGGGGGAACCTGGTAATTTTAGATCTTTGCCAATACCAGGTGATGTGTGAAAATATCTTGAAAGACACTTCTACGTATAGACCTCTTAGAAGGGACCCTACTAATGAGTTTATGGAAGATCTGAAAACACTACTTATTAAAGCGAGTAATGATGGGCTAATATCAAAGAATGAGTATGATTTCATGCTTCCTAAGTTTCCAGTTTTGGCCGTTTTTTATTCATTGCCAAAGGTGCACAAGGGTTTGTGTTGTGAATTCTGTGGCTGAATTCACTCCTGTGGTCACAAGTGGTATTGCAGCCTCTGGGCTTCCTCCCTCAGGTGTTTTGGTGAGCTCGTTGGCTGCCTTGCTATTTAACTCCACCTGAGTCTGTCTTCCTTGCTCCTTGTCAATGTTCCAGTGTTGGATCTGAGCTACTGCATCTTTCCTGTGGCCTGCTGCTCTACTAGATAAGTGTTACTTTGTTTTTGTTTCCGTTTTTTCTGTCCAGCTGTGCTATTCTCTTTTGCTGGAAGCTCTGAGACGCAAAGGGTGCACCGCCGTGCCGTTAGTTCGGCACGGTGGGTCTTTTTGCCCCCCTTTGCGTGGTTCTGCTTTAGGGTTTTTTGTAGACTGCATAGTTCTCTTTGCTATCCTCGCTCTATCTAGAATATCGGGCCTCACTTTGCTGAATCTATTTCATTCCTACGTTTTGTCTTTTCATCTTGCTAACAGTCATTATATGTGGGGGGCTGCCTATTCCTTTGGGGTATTTCTCTGAGGCAAGTCAGGCTTGTATTTCTATCTTCAGGCTAGTCAGCTCCTCAGGCAGTGCCGAGTTGCATAGGTAGTGTTAGGCGCAATCCACTGCTGCTTTTAGTTGTGTGAGGATAGGTTCAGGTATTGCAGTCTGCAGAGATTCCACGTCTCAGAGCTTGTTCTATTGTTTTTGGGTTATTGCCATATCACTGTATGTGCGCTGATTACTGCACACTGTGTTGCCTGATAGCACAGCATAACAGTACAAGGAGCCAAACCAATGATTCTCAATAGAGGGAAAAAAGAAGTCCTGACATCATTTTTTTTCCTCAGCTCTGTCTTCAGTTTTTTTTTTTTTTTTTTCCCCTAGACATTAGAGTGCTTCAGGACACAGCTGTGGACATGGATATTCAGGCTCTGTGCTCCTCAATGGATAATCTCGTTATAAATGTACAAAAGATTCAAGATACAATTGATCAGAAATCTATGCTAGAACCAAGAATTCCTATTCCTGATTTGTTTTTTGGTGACAGAACTAAGTTCCTGAGCTTCAAAAATAATTGTAAGCTATTTCTGGCCTTGAAACCTCATTCTTCTGGTAATCCTATTCAACAGGTTTTGATTATTATTTCTTTTTTGCGCGGCGACCCACAGGACTGGGCGTTTTCTCTTGCGCCAGGAGACCCTGCATTGAGTAATGTTGATGCGTTTTTCCAGGCGCTTGGATTGCTTTACGATGAGCCTAATTCAGTGGATCAGGCTGAGAAAAATTTGCTGGCTTTATGCCAGGGTCAGGATGATGTAGAAGTATATTGTCAGAAATTTAGGAAGTGGTCAGTACTCACTCTGTGGAATGAATCTGCACTGGCGGCTTGGTTCAGAAAGGGTCTCTCTGAAGCTCTTAAGGATGTCATGGTGGGATTTCCTATGCCTGCTGGTTTGAATGAGTCTATGTCCTTGGCCATTCAGATCGGTCGTCGCTTGCGCGAGCGTAAATCTGTGCACCATCTGGCGGTATTGTCTGAGAGTAAACCTGAGCCTATGCAGTGCGACAGGACTATGACTAAAGTTGAACGGCAAGAACACAGACGTCTGAACAGGCTGTGTTTCTACTGTGGTGATTCCACTCATGCTATTTCTAATTGTCCTAAGCGCACTAGGCGGTTCGATAGCTCTGCCGTCATTGGTACTGTACAGTCCAAATTTCTTCTGTCCATTACCTTGATATGCTCTTTGTCATCGTATTCTGTCATGGCGTTTGTGGATTCAGGCGCTGCCCTGAATCTGATGGATTTGGAATATGCTAAACGTTGTGGATTTTTCTTGGAGCCTTTGTGGTGTCCTATTCCGTTGAGAGGAATTGATGCTACACCTTTGGCCAAGAATAAGCCTCAGTACTGGGCCCAGCTGACCATGTGCATGGCTCCTGCACATCAGGAAGTTATTCGCTTTCTGGTACTGCATAATCTGCATGATGTGGTCGTGTTGGGGTTGCCATGGCTACAAACCCATAATCCAGTATTAGATTGGAACTCTATGTCGGTAACCAGCTGGGGTTGTCAGGGAGTACATGGTGATGTTCCATTTTTGTCTATTTCGTCATCCATTCCTTCTGACATCCCAGAGTTCTTGTCTGACTTTCAGGATGTATTTGAAGAGCCCAAGTCTGATGCCCTACCTGCGCATAGGAATTGTGATTGTGCTATCAATTTGATTCCTGGTAGTAAATTCCCTAAGGGTCGTTTATTTAATTTGTCCGTGCCTGAACACACCGCTATGCGCAGTTATGTGAAAGAATCCCTGGAGAAGGGACATATTCGCCCATCGTCATCACCATTGGGAGCAGGGTTCTTTTTTGTAGCCAAAAAGGATGGTTCGCTAAGACCGTGTATTGATTACCGCCTTCTTAATAAGATCACTGTTAAGTTTCAGTATCCCTTGCCATTGATATCTGACTTGTTTGCTCGGATTAAGGGGGCTAGTTGGTTTACTAAGATTGATCTTCGTGGTGCGTATAATCTGGTGAGAATCAGGCAGGGAGATGAATGGAAAACGGCATTTAATACGCCCGAGGGTCATTTTGAGTATCTGGTGATGCCGTTCGGACTTGCCAATGCTCCATCTGTTTTTCAGTCTTTTATGCATGACATTTTCCGTGAGTATCTGGATAAATTCCTGATTGTTTACTTGGATGACATTTTGATCTTCTCTGATGATTGGGAGTCTCATGTGAAGCAAGTCAGAATGGTTTTCCAGGTATTGCGTGCTAATTCCTTGTTCGTGAAGGGATCAAAGTGTCTCTTCGGTGTGCAGAAAGTTTCATTTTTGGGGTTCATCTTTTCCCCTTCTACTATCGAGATGGATCCGGTTAAGGTCCAGGCCATCTAGGATTGGACTCAGCCGACATCTCTGAAAAGTCTGCAGAAATTCCTGGGCTTTGCTAATTTTTATCGTCGCTTCATCTGTAATTTTTCTAGCATTGCCAGACCATTGACCGATTTGACCAAGAAGGGTGCTGATTTGGTTAATTGGTCTTCTGCTGCCGTGGAAGCTTTTCAGGAGTTGAAGCGTTGTTTTTGCTGTGCCCCTGTGTTGTGTCAACCAGATGTTTCTCTTCCGTTCCAGGTCGAGGTTGATGCTTCTGAGATTGGAGCAGGGGCGGTTTTGTCACAGAGAGGTTCTGGTTGCTCAGTGTTGAAACCATGTGCTTTCTTTTCCAGGAAATTTTCTGCTGCTGAGCGTAATTATGATGTGGGCAACCAAGAGTTGCTGGCCATGAAGTGGGCATTCGAGGAGTGGCGTCATTGGCTTGAGGGAGCTAAGCATCGCGTGGTGGTATTGACTGATCATAAGAATCTTACTTATCTCGAGTCTGCCAAGCGCTTGAATCCTAGACAGGCCCGTTGGTCGTTATTTTTTGCTCGTTTTGATTTTGTGATTTCGTACCTTCCGGGCTCTAAAAATGTGAAGGCGGATGCTCTGTCTAGGAGTTTTGTGCCCGACTCTCCGGGGTTATCTGAGCCGGCGAGTATCCTCAAGGAAGGAGTCATTGTGTCTGCCATCTCTCCTGATTTGCGGAGAGTGTTGCAGAAATTTCAGGCTAATAAACCTGATCGTTGTCCGGCCGAGAAACTGTTCGTCCCTGATAGGTGGACTAGTAAAGTTATCTCTGAACTTCATTGTTCGGTGCTGGCTGGTCATCCAGGAATCTTTGGTACCAGAGAGTTAGTGGCTAGATCCTTCTGGTGGCCATCTCTGTCACGGGATGTGCGTGCTTTTGTGCAGTCCTGTGGGATTTGTGCTAGGGCTAAGCCCTGCTGTTCACGTGCCAGTGGGTTGCTTTTGCCCTTGCCGGTCCCGAAGAGGCCTTGGACACATATTTCGATGGATTTCATTTCTGACCTTCCCGTTTCTCAAAAGATGTCGGTCATTTGGGTGGTCTGTGATCGCTTTTCTAAAATAGTCCATCTGGTGCCCTTGGTTAAATTGCCTTCCTCCTCTGATTTGGTGCCTTTGTTCTTCCAGCATGTGGTTCGTTTGCATGGCATTCCTGAGAATATTGTTTCTGACAGAGGTTCCCAGTTTGTCTCGAGGTTCTGGCGAGCCTTTTGTGGTAGGATGGGCATTGTCCTATCTTTTTCCTCGGCCTTCCATCCTCAGACTAATGGCCAGACCGAACGAACCAATCAGACCTTGGAAACATATCTGAGATGTTTTGTTTCTGCTGACCAGGATGATTGGGTGTCATTTTTGCCGTTGGCTGAGTTCGCCCTTAATAATCGGGCCAGCTCGGCTACCTTGGTCTCTCCATTTTTCTGCAATTCTGGGTTCCATCCTCGTTTCTCTTCAGGACAGGTTGAGTCTTCGGACTGTCCTGGTGTGGATTCTGTGGTGGACAGGTTGCAGCAGATCTGGACTCAGGTAGTGGACAATTTGACCTTGTCCCAGGAGAAGGCTCAGCTTTTCGCTAATCGTAGACGCCGTGTGGGTCCCCGACTTCGTGTTGGGGATCTGGTTTGGTTATCTTCTCGTCATATTCCTATGAAGGTTTCCTCTCCTAAATTTAAACCTCGTTTTATTGGTCCGTATAGGATTTCTGAGATTCTCAATCCGGTGTCTTTTCGTCTGACCCTCCCAGACTCCTTTTCCATACATAATGTATTCCATAGGTCGTTGTTGAGAAGATACGTGGCACCTATGGTTCCATCTGTGGAGCCTCCTGCCCCTGTTTTGGTGGAGGGGGAATTGGAGTATATTGTGGAGAAAATTTTGGATTCTCGTGTCTCTAGACGGAAACTCCAGTATCTGGTCAAATGGAAGGGTTATGCTCAGGAGGATAATTCCTGGGTTTTTGCCTCTGATTTCCATGCCCCAGATCTTGTTCGTGCCTTTCATGTGGCTCATCCTGGTCGGCCTGGGGGTTCTGGTGAGGGTTCAGTGACCCCTCCTCAAGGGGGGGTTACTGTTGTGAATTCTGTGGCTGAATTCACTCCTGTGGTCACAAGTGGTATTGCAGCCTCTGGGCTTCCTCCCTCAGGTGTTTTGGTGAGCTCGTTGGCTGCCTTGCTATTTAACTCCACCTGAGTCTGTCTTCCTTGCTCCTTGTCAATGTTCCAGTGTTGGATCTGAGCTACTGCATCTTTCCTGTGGCCTGCTGCTCTGCTAGATAAGTGTTACTTTGTTTTTGTTTCCGTTTTTTCTGTCCAGCTGTGCTATTCTCTTTTGCTGGAAGCTCTGAGACGCAAAGGGTGCACCGCCGTGCCGTTAGTTCGGCACGGTGGGTCTTTTTGCCCCCCTTTGCGTGGTTCTGCTTTAGGGTTTTTTGTAGACTGCATAGTTCTCTTTGCTATCCTCGCTCTATCTAGAATATCGGGCCTCACTTTGCTGAATCTATTTCATTCCTACGTTTTGTCTTTTCATCTTGCTAACAGTCATTATATGTGGGGGGCTGCCTATTCCTTTGGGGTATTTCTCTGAGGCAAGTCAGGCTTGTATTTCTATCTTCAGGCTAGTCAGCTCCTCAGGCAGTGCCGAGTTGCATAGGTAGTGTTAGGCGCAATCCACTGCTGCTTTTAGTTGTGTGAGGATAGGTTCAGGTATTGCAGTCTGCAGAGATTCCACGTCTCAGAGCTTGTTCTATTGTTTTTGGGTTATTGCCATATCACTGTATGTGCGCTGATTACTGCACACTGTGTTGCCTGATAGCACAGCATAACAGGTTTGAGCCCGTCGAAGGGTCGCCCAATAGTGGCTGGGATCGATTCGATCACGCAGAACACCAGTGTGTACATTTATAGGGTGTTAAGACCATTTGTAACCTCGTTGCCCTCTTACGTTAGGGACTCCTCGGATCTCCTCCTCAGGCTTGAGGACATTGCCCTTGGTGATGACGTATACTTTGCCTCCATTGATGTGGAGGCACTTTATAGTAATATCCCACATGATAAAGGTCTTCAAGCTGTTAACTTTTTCCTAAGATCAAGGGGCACACAGTTGTCCCGACATAATCAGTGCATTGTTGGATTACTCGAATTTGTGCTCAAACACAATTTTTTTGCTTTTGGGGGTAGGTTCTTCCACCAGCTCAGGGGTACGGCTATGGGGAGCCCTTGTGCTCCCACGTATGCTAATTTATTCCTGGGCTGGTGGGAGGACCAATCAGTTTTTGGTGACGATGACGCATTCTGGTGGAAACCCCAAATATTATTTTGGGTAGATATATAGACGATGTGCTTATACTCTGGTCGGGGGATGTGTCGTCGTTCTCTAGATTTGTGGATGAACTTAATGACAATGCTATTGGTCTTAGGCTGACTTATGAGTTCCAATGGGACTCTATAAATTTTCTGGATTTGAAAATCTCTAGGAGTAGCACAGGACGGGTAGTTACTGAGACGTATTATAAACCTACAGCTACCAATAATTTGTTACGTTGGGAGAGTCATCATCCTGTGGCCTTGAGGAGGGGTATACCGAGGGGGCAATACCTGCGTATGAGAAGGAACTGTTCAACTGATTCTGGCTTTTACCAACAAGTGGGGGACTTGAGAGACAAATTTGTGGATAGGGGCTACCCGTTGGGAGTCCTAAATGAGGCCTTTAAAAACTCTAGTACTAAGGAGAGAGCCCCTTTGCTTGTTAAAAAAGCTAGGGAGGAGGGGGGTAATGATCTGAGAATCATAGGTACATATGATAATCAATCCTATAAGGTAAGGGAAGTAATTCAGAAACACTGGGGAATTCTGAGAATGGACCCAGCTTTGAGGGATATTATCCCTGATGTTCCATCTATTACATATAGGAGAGGGAGATCAATTCGTGATCAATTGGTCCATAGTGCCTTCTTCCCCCAAAAGAAGTCTCCCACTTGGTTGGAAAAGAGACAGAATGGTACCTTCAAATGTGGAAAATGTAAATTTTGTAAATATGTCTCGAGGAGTTGCACCTTTGTGAGCTCTTGTACGGGAAAGGTCTATGATATGAGGCAATTCGCCAATTGTAAAACTGAAGGTGTGGTCTATCTTTTCCAGTGCAGCTGCCCTATGGATTATGTGGGTAAAACTAAACGGGAGCTGCGCAGGAGGGTAGGCGAACACATTGGTGACATTCTGAATGGATGTGATACCCCTATTTCCAATCATATTAGGGGGGCACATGGAGGTGATTTGAGGTGCTGTAGTTTTTCAGTGATGGAGGTTGTGACACCACCAGTGAGAGGAGGAGATTGGGACCGCTTAATTTTGCAAAAAGAGGCAAAATGGATATTTCGGATGAAGAGCATGAAACCACAAGGCTTGAACGATCAACTGCAATTTAGCTGCTTTGTGTGATAATTGTTCTGCACCATCTCCCTATTGTGATTCCCTGATGGATTTTTGTCCTTTGACCCATTGTCCCAAAAGTGGGGTTGGTCATTATCATGTATAATTATTATTATTTATTTTTGCTTAAGCACGGTCTAAAAAATGGTGGGGATGTATCTGAATGGTTTTTTTCAGTGTTTCTTTTTAATTTTGTGTAAGGGTTAAAATATTTTCATCTGGTATTATTAGTGGCGTCTGCCGCATTCTTTCTCTAACGTTGGCGTGATATGTAGCGCTTTCTTAGTATAGTCTAAGTGTGTAACAAATCATATTACGGCGCCCTGCGGTGGTGCGCTGGGGCGCATGCGAGGTGTGGAACGCATATCGTTCTATTAACGTTGGGCTGTAGACATACCCCGGAAGACGAACGGGGCATGCGCGAGCTGAGACGCATTTGCGTTTCAGATGAAGCGCTGACGTTGGGCGCCATGCATCTGCGCAGTAACAAGTTACCCTTCAAGAATTATGACCCGGAAGTGATCTATTCAGCGTCGGTCAGGAAGCGTTGATTAGCACCATGAGGGGGTGAGTGTGATTGTATTTAAAGCACGGCGAAATCGCTGTGTGCAAGGCTGATTGTAACCTGCGGTCAAGGATGGACATTGTTCCCCACTGCTCTACCGTACACCTCCTTGAGTGATTTTTCCCTCTACCCGTCACTCAGATAAGTGATATCTTTCTAGTATGTCTCCTGATGAACCGACCTCGGGGAAACGCGTCGAGATGAACATACTTAGATATGTATATTGAGATGTATATATTGGGATTTGTATATATGTTTGTGCTATTGGGGATGTGCTTTTTTGGTTAGGTGGTATAGTTTACCTAATTGGTGACTGTATGTGCGGCCTGCTTTTTGTGTATTTTTTCGGTCTAGTTGCCATTTGGCAGTGTTAGGGCGCATCAGGGCCAGACGACGAGAGCGGGGGCGCCATTTGCGCAGGATTATAGGGTGCCAACCCCCGCAGGCAGGTAGCATGCATCTAGGTACAGTTTAATCCCACAAGAAGGCTATAGGCCATATGGGGATAAGTGCAATTGTGTGCTTGATATGCGCTAATATTGATTTTTTTAGCATACGTGCACTTTATTTTTTCTGCAGCTCCAATTGCAATTTTGTTCGTTTGTCTGTCTGTATGGTCTGCTGTTTGTCTATCTTCCTCACTTGAGGGTGTTCCAGGGTGAGTTAGGGCGAGCCTTCGTTGAGCGGGGGCGCCATTGCGCAGGATTTATAGGGTGCCAACCTCCGCAGTAAGGTAGGGTAAGATAGTTATATAATAGGTTCTGAGTGCATCCTGTATCTTTTTGTCAGCCTAACAGTAGACGTTTTTAGGTCGTGAGTGTTGTCATTTTTATCTGCATTAATAGTAAATGTTACGTTTTATTGTGTATTGTATTTATCTGTTTATTTAGTGCTTTAGTCGGTGATTATTAAGATCTAACAACCCCTAAAGACAGAAACAGGAAACCTATCTTGCCTCAGAGAAAATCCTCAAAGGATAGCTAGCCCCCCACAAACATTGACTGTGAGAGGAGAGGGAAAAAACATACGCAGATATGAAATCAGAGTTTAGCATAGGAGGGCATACTAGCTAAAAAGAAAGAATAGAACAGAGTACTATGCGGTCAGTATAAAAACACTAGAAAATATCCACCGCAGAAAATACGGATCACCACATCTGACTAAAGACATGGGGGTATATCTGCATCTCCAGAGAAATAGCTAGGCTGCAAAAAATCCTTCACAGACCAAGCTGGACAAGACAAAAACATGAAAATGCACAGAACTATAAGGTCCACTGCAGGTGGACAGCAAAAACAAAGCCAGGACTTATCTTTGTAGAAAAACACAGCAAACTGGAGAGACCAGCAGGGAAGTGAATCCTTCAAGAACAATGGACAACTGGCACTGACTAAAGGATCCTGCAAAGCTATATACCCCAGTCAGTCCTGCAATTAGTAGATACACATGTCCACTCCTGCAATCCAGGCACAACTGTATTACCCTCTACAACCACCGGAGGGAGCCCAAAAGCTGAATTCACAACAGTAGACAGTATGTAGTACAATACTGAATAGTTTTCCTATCGCACCCTGGATGTCTGGTGGGCTGTACTTTAGCATTTCTGGGAGGATCCCATCTGGGCCGCTGGCTTTTTCACCTTTAATCATTATGATTCTTTCTGTTATTTTTCGCAATGTAATTGCTGTGTTCAGAGGGTTTTGGAAGTCTTTGAGTTTTTCCTCCATATCTTTCAGTTTGTTCACAAGCTCTTTTTGTGCTGGGTTCAGGTCTTCACTTGGGATGTCTTTGTAAAGGTCCTTGAAGTACTGGAATCAGATGTTGCCGCTCTGGATGTGGAAGTTGCTGCTTTTATTGTTGAATCATAGGTGGTTCTATAGTGCCCAAATCCAAAAAGCTGTTGTCTTTATATCTTGAGGCCATTCTTAGGGCCTTCCTTATGGTTTTACATTCCTTGTCAAACTAGTTGTTGGGTTTTTGTTTACTTGGCCTCTTGTTGGTGTATCTTTTCAGGTCGGACACTTCTGCCATATGTAGTGCAATGGTAGCACGCTGTTCAATGATGAGGCAGTGACCAACAAAGTTCCAACACAAAAGTCTCTTTAATGCGTTACATCACAGCATTAAATGTCCAATTCACACAAGTGCATAGCAATTAATGTTCAGTTCATACCAGTGCATATCCTTAATGTCCAATTCATAGCACTACATAGTACCCAGTATCCTCCAGATAGCAGCTGTGCACATATACCCTGAGAAACACAGTCACTACACACGCCGGTCTACCTTCATGACCAGTTGCCATGTGTCAATGTCTCTTTACTCACAGCTTTTCCACAGTACAGCATATCCTTCAGTTTGCAGCCGTTACACATGCTAGTCCTCCTTCGGACACAGGACAGTCTACCTCCGGTTCATCTCCGGGCACAAGACCGTTCATTTTAATGGGGATCTGTGGCCTTCAGCCACATGGAAAACCTGGGCCTGGAATGAAATGGACTGCACGACTACCATCCTGCAGACTGTTTCACAATACAAAAATCCCAGAGCAGGTTTTCCCAACCCTGCCTTGGACACTAAAATGCCCAAGACTAACACTTATTTGTAGTCTGCATTGCAATCACAGCTACACCTGTGCCTGCAATGCACTCTCGTGGCATCCATATGCCTCTGTGCACATCCTGGGAAGAACACATAGTGACCACTACCTGTGACATCAGTCACTGCCTCACAATTGCAATCACAGCTATACCTGTGACTGCAATGCACTCGCAAGGCCTCAATATGCGCCTCTGTGTGCATCCTGGGAGAACATACAGCAACCCCTACCTGTGACACTGGTCACACATGGCATAGAGTATGTTAATAAGGTTCCTTACCACTAGGTGTACTCCTTCTGGGTTAACTTCATACACATTATTATGGAAGCGTTGGAGCTTCTCCTTTATCTCTGGTCTGTTGAAGGCATCTGTATATTTTGGGGCCGGCATCATGGACAATTTGAAGGATGGAGGTAAAATAAAGAGGCTGGTCTGCTGCAGAGTTTGTGAAGGTAATTTGTTTGTGGATTTGATGTATAGGAGAAGTTGGTTAAGATCTGACAGATGAGTTTGTGGGGTGATTATAAAGTCTACTGCCCATGTAGGAGCTTGGGTGTGTCTTCGCAATGAGTCTCCCTTGGTGCGACCATGATGATATGAGGTGTTCTGCCTTCCTCCACGTATGATGCTATGTGGATTCCAGCATACAGTTAAACCATTCATCCACTTCTCAGTAAACAGCCTGTATAGATACTTAAGCCTATATTTATTGAGATGATAATGTGAACAATAACGGATGATAATGGATGAAAATGGATAACAGTGGATGACAACTGTAGTGGATGATATTGATGTGGTAAATCTACAAGGCAATAAACAGTGTATCAGTACTAGCAGATAACAGAGGCAACAGCATGATACAGGGTACAATTAACATCAGTAACTATGGCTTTACAGAAAATGCACAGAAATAGCATAATACAGAAATGCAGTTATCGTGCCAAAGTTCATGCTGCTAGCCCTACTCTAGCCTATACAGAAATGTATGTATCTGTATACAGTACAAAGAGCATTATAAGGATACAGAGTACAATATACACTACACTGTGGCTGCATGATGGCTAGCATGATTCTAACACAATGCAATGCATTAGACTCTCACGGGGAACCCCTGGTAAGGAGGAGTGATTGTAGTGAAGAGAGAGAAAGCCAGGAACACACGTGTATCTCTTCAGAAAGCCGGGAAAATATGTCTGCAAAACTCTTTCTCCTCGGAGAGCTGAGGGGGTGGTTCTAACCAGAACGCACTACTTACTTAAAGGAGAAAATACTCATGAATGTAGAAACAGAATAAATGGCTAACTAATGACTTCTAAGAGTTGTAACCGGTACTACACTATGTATTAACTTGCTGCACATAAATGGGCCGAACACTCCCCGCTTGGCATCAACGGATGCCACAATTTGGTTCTTTTGGGGAAAATAACAGTACAAGTTCAGTAACTGCATAGACAACGATACAAAGGATGATCAAAAGGCCATAATTAGATAATAAAACCACAATTTTTATTGAAAAACATCATTAAAAACATATAATCTATCTTTTATTTATTTTTTTTAATCTTTTATTTTTATATAGCGCTAACATATTCTGCAGCGCTTTACAGGTTGCACACATTATCATCGCTGTCCCCGTTGGGGCTCACAATCTAAATTCCCTATCAGTATGTCTTTGTAATGTGGGAGGAAACCAGAGTACCCAGAGGAAACCCACGCAAACACAGAGAGAACATACAAACTCTTTGCAGATGATGTCCTTAGTGGGGTTTGAACCCAGGACTCCAGCGCTGCAAGGCTGCTGTGCTAACCACTGCGCCACCGTGCTGCTTCCGTAACCAAGGTGTACGGAAAAGAGACAGAGCAATCCATAAATCACAATCACCCATAATCACGCTGTTAAAAATCGTTATTGCGCAAAAATATCTAATCAAGACTTAACCAGGTGCGTTATTCGTAAAAGAAAAATGTCATGATTTTCTGAAGAAAGTATAGTGGTTTATTGACTAGTCCACAGAAAAACCAAATTGCAGAAAACATAAAAGGTAGATGAAACAATTACAAACAGAGTGTCCATGTGTAGATATCAGCGCTTTTCTTGTTACTCATCTTTAAAAGGTAGAATGGTAAAAGTCATCTGTCTGTGTGAAGTCATCATGGCATGGAGTAGCTAACAGCTGTTGTTCCTCGTGTCTTGTCCCATGTCCATGGAGAATGATGGTGAAGGAAGGGAGGTGACCGTCCCACGTGACAAAAAAACCCCCACACCCTCATAAGAGACGTTTATATATGTTCAACACTGATCACGTGTCTTCTGTATATTGAGTTAAGTTATACTCTGAGCTACATACACAGAAATAGCTTTTGATAGTGTCAGCAAGAAACCATGTGCTCGGTACAGAATAAAAATAAGAATAATTAATATTTAACAATTCCCCCTTTTGAGGGTGACAGACATTGATTGGAACCCTCAAATTAAAATATTAATAAAATCTACTTTCTTCTTTGACAAAATGATGTAATAAATAATAATATCAATAATAATATTGTTATATGATATGTAAATTCATGTTATGGTAGGCCGTGACTAATATTCATATAAAATATATATTATTATACTTCCCTATATCTACTTGAAGCATCTCAGGTCTGATGTCATCTGGTCTTCATATTGATGTCTTCTTGGTTCTTTTAAACAATCTTTAATATAAGTCTTTTGTAATAGATGATAGCATGTAGATATGTAGAGACCGTGTGTCATGTGTCAATCAAAGTCCATAAATTCAAATGTTGATAAGAAAACAAAGTTCATAGATGAAATGTAGCTTTAATATCTGTGCAGTGTCACCTTTAGAGACCTGGACTTACGTTGGCTCGCCTTGGAAATCATCTGGAATCCTCATATCATCCGTGCTGGTCTTGGGACACGTGTGACGTCTTTGGTCGGCACAGCAAGGGTTACATTGACTCTTCCTTGCTAAACATAGCACCATAACCAGTCCTTAGTGCACAGGACACATGTCAGGGTTGTAGCGTCCTGACAATTACCTGAGTGTTCACCAGCTTTCATGGAAGTCTTATAGGTGATAGGAAACCACTGGAACGTAATAACACAGTTCATCTTTGATACTGTACTCATTTTCAGTGATGGATGCTGTAGTTGTGAATGGTGACATGAATTGTATTTGACACAGTCTATTATTACTCAGAAATCATAGCATTGTTACCTTGTGGAACTTCTGGATAACAGCTTTCCTTCTTGTAACTTTTAAGAATCAATTGAATTTAGAAAAATATAAAATCTTTATTAACGTCTTTAGTATCTTGATTGAAGTCTTCATTCCCTATTCTATACCAAATCTGGTAATTTCCCTAACTTATAATATCACAGCGTACCATAGCAATCAATAATATCCATATAATTATTAAATGATATTAAAATGGAGTTTATATTTGGAAAAATAAAATAATAATAATAATAATAATAATAATAATAATAATAATAATAATAATAATAAATGATAAATGATAGTATATTATTAACCATATTCTTCATGTGATAGGACATTTTTATGTCATAGGTGTAATTTCTTTTTGAACCCATAGATGTCAATATGTCTTTTATGTAACAAGTGCTGATATTTAGTATTAAAACTTTATTAATTTATGTTCAGTAGACCAATAATATGTAAGTATGTATAGCCATGAACCAAAATAAGAATATATATATGAATAAATGAATGAATGAGTGAAAGAATTGTTGTATTTAACTCAGGAATTGAAACATTTCTTATATAATGAAACCATATGATCACTATATTTGATAAAGCAATATGCTTGTATTAGACATTACTTTATGAAATATAGATTTTTCCTTGATGAAAAATAAGAATGAAAAATAAAAATTGAAAGAAAAGTGGAAAAAAATGAAAAATAAAAATGAGAATAAAAAATAAAAATAAAAATAAGGCCTTTATATGTTGATGACAAATGCTGAGATTATGTTTCAGTAACACACTCCCTTAATACTTCCTCATGTAGATGTTGTCATAACCTTGGAACATCAAAATATTGAAATTATGCAACTTTGCATATAATACCCTTCATAAGAGAAAAAAATGATATTTATAATATTTATTGTTATTGTACCCAATAATACCTTATTAATATTTCTTCTTTATTAAAATGTGTGAAGAAGAGGTATTGATGAAATGTGATGATGTGATCAGGATCAAAAACACATTTCCCCCTTAATATCAAAAAATATTATTTTATGAAAAAATTAATTTGTAAAAACCCAAGTGAAAAATCATTATTTTTAGAACTGTCATATCAGCTTGTGCCATATATTTGTTTGAAGATGTGTACTCATCTATGTAACTATAAAAAAAAAACACTGAATATCATAAAATTATAATTTGGAAAAATTATTCTAAATGTAGGTTTTCTAGAAAAATCATATTGATGTATTATTGTACTTATTAAATAATAATCACCAAAGAAATATATGTTGCATAATAATATTTAAATATATCTTAATATTCTAATAATTTAACTGAATCCTATTATTATTATTTTTTTTTAAACACACAGTTGTTGGTTTTTTTTTTCTGACATACCATAAATCATGAGGCCTCAGTCAAACTGTTTTTGGAAGTCTTTGAGTTTTTCCTCCATATCTTTCAGTTTGTTCACAAGCTCTTTTTGTGCTGGGTTCAGGTCTTCACTTGGGATGTCTTTGTAAAGGTCCTTGAAGTACTGGAATCAGATGTTGCCGCTCTGGATGTGGAAGTTGCTGCTTTTATTGTTGAATCATAGGTGGTTCTATAGTGCCCAAATCCAAAAAGCTGTTGTCTTTATATCTTGAGGCCATTCTTAGGGCCTTCCTTATGGTTTTACATTCCTTGTCAAACTAGTTGTTGGGTTTTTGTTTACTTGGCCTCTTGTTGGTGTATCTTTTCAGGTCGGACACTTCTGCCATATGTAGTGCAATGGTAGCACGCTGTTCAATGATGAGGCAGTGACCAACAAAGTTCCAACACAAAAGTCTCTTTAATGCGTTACATCACAGCATTAAATGTCCAATTCACACAAGTGCATAGCAATTAATGTTCAGTTCATACCAGTGCATATCCTTAATGTCCAATTCATAGCACTACATAGTACCCAGTATCCTCCAGATAGCAGCTGTGCACATATACCCTGAGAAACACAGTCACTACACACGCCGGTCTACCTTCATGACCAGTTGCCATGTGTCAATGTCTCTTTACTCACAGCTTTTCCACAGTACAGCATATCCTTCAGTTTGCAGCCGTTACACATGCTAGTCCTCCTTCGGACACAGGACAGTCTACCTCCGGTTCATCTCCGGGCACAAGACCGTTCATTTTAATGGGGATCTGTGGCCTTCAGCCACATGGAAAACCTGGGCCTGGAATGAAATGGACTGCACGACTACCATCCTGCAGACTGTTTCACAATACAAAAATCCCAGAGCAGGTTTTCCCAACCCTGCCTTGGACACTAAAATGCCCAAGACTAACACTTATTTGTAGTCTGCATTGCAATCACAGCTACACCTGTGCCTGCAATGCACTCTCGTGGCATCCATATGCCTCTGTGCACATCCTGGGAAGAACACATAGTGACCACTACCTGTGACATCAGTCACTGCCTCACAATTGCAATCACAGCTATACCTGTGACTGCAATGCACTCGCAAGGCCTCAATATGCGCCTCTGTGTGCATCCTGGGAGAACATACAGCAACCCCTACCTGTGACACTGGTCACACATGGCATAGAGTATGTTAATAAGGTTCCTTACCACTAGGTGTACTCCTTCTGGGTTAACTTCATACACATTATTATGGAAGCGTTGGAGCTTCTCCTTTATCTCTGGTCTGTTGAAGGCATCTGTATATTTTGGGGCCGGCATCATGGACAATTTGAAGGATGGAGGTAAAATAAAGAGGCTGGTCTGCTGCAGAGTTTGTGAAGGTAATTTGTTTGTGGATTTGATGTATAGGAGAAGTTGGTTAAGATCTGACAGATGAGTTTGTGGGGTGATTATAAAGTCTACTGCCCATGTAGGAGCTTGGGTGTGTCTTCGCAATGAGTCTCCCTTGGTGCGACCATGATGATATGAGGTGTTCTGCCTTCCTCCACGTATGATGCTATGTGGATTCCAGCATACAGTTAAACCATTCATCCACTTCTCAGTAAACAGCCTGTATAGATACTTAAGCCTATATTTATTGAGATGATAATGTGAACAATAACGGATGATAATGGATGAAAATGGATAACAGTGGATGACAACTGTAGTGGATGATATTGATGTGGTAAATCTACAAGGCAATAAACAGTGTATCAGTACTAGCAGATAACAGAGGCAACAGCATGATACAGGGTACAATTAACATCAGTAACTATGGCTTTACAGAAAATGCACAGAAATAGCATAATACAGAAATGCAGTTATCGTGCCAAAGTTCATGCTGCTAGCCCTACTCTAGCCTATACAGAAATGTATGTATCTGTATACAGTACAAAGAGCATTATAAGGATACAGAGTACAATATACACTACACTGTGGCTGCATGATGGCTAGCATGATTCTAACACAATGCAATGCATTAGACTCTCACGGGGAACCCCTGGTAAGGAGGAGTGATTGTAGTGAAGAGAGAGAAAGCCAGGAACACACGTGTATCTCTTCAGAAAGCCGGGAAAATATGTCTGCAAAACTCTTTCTCCTCGGAGAGCTGAGGGGGTGGTTCTAACCAGAACGCACTACTTACTTAAAGGAGAAAATACTCATGAATGTAGAAACAGAATAAATGGCTAACTAATGACTTCTAAGAGTTGTAACCGGTACTACACTATGTATTAACTTGCTGCACATAAATGGGCCGAACACTCCCCGCTTGGCATCAACGGATGCCACAATTTGGTTCTTTGGGGAAAATAACAGTACAAGTTCAGTAACTGCATAGACAACGATACAAAGGATGATCAAAAGGCCATAATTAGATAATAAAACCACAATTTTTATTGAAAAACATCATTAAAAACATATAATCTATCTTTTATTTATTTTTTTTAATCTTTTATTTTTATATAGCGCTAACATATTCTGCAGCGCTTTACAGGTTGCACACATTATCATCGCTGTCCCCGTTGGGGCTCACAATCTAAATTCCCTATCAGTATGTCTTTGTAATGTGGGAGGAAACCAGAGTACCCAGAGGAAACCCACGCAAACACAGAGAGAACATACAAACTCTTTGCAGATGATGTCCTTAGTGGGGTTTGAACCCAGGACTCCAGCGCTGCAAGGCTGCTGTGCTAACCACTGCGCCACCGTGCTGCTTCCGTAACCAAGGTGTACGGAAAAGAGACAGAGCAATCCATAAATCACAATCACCCATAATCACGCTGTTAAAAATCGTTATTGCGCAAAAATATCTAATCAAGACTTAACCAGGTGCGTTATTCGTAAAAGAAAAATGTCATGATTTTCTGAAGAAAGTATAGTGGTTTATTGACTAGTCCACAGAAAAACCAAATTGCAGAAAACATAAAAGGTAGATGAAACAATTACAAACAGAGTGTCCATGTGTAGATATCAGCGCTTTTCTTGTTACTCATCTTTAAAAGGTAGAATGGTAAAAGTCATCTGTCTGTGTGAAGTCATCATGGCATGGAGTAGCTAACAGCTGTTGTTCCTCGTGTCTTGTCCCATGTCCATGGAGAATGATGGTGAAGGAAGGGAGGTGACCGTCCCACGTGACAAAAAAAACCCCACACCCTCATAAGAGACGTTTATATATGTTCAACACTGATCACGTGTCTTCTGTATATGGAGTTAAGTTATACTCTGAGCCACATACACAGAAATAGCTTTTGATAGTGTCAGCAAGAAACCATGTGCTCGGTACAGAATAAAAATAAGAATAATTAATATTTAACAATTCCCCCTTTTGAGGGTGACAGACATTGATTGGAACCCTCAAATTAAAATATTAATAAAATCTACTTTCTTCTTTGACAAAATGATGTAATAAATAATAATATCAATAATAATATTGTTATATGATATGTAAATTCATGTTATGGTAGGCCGTGACTAATATTCATATAAAATATATATTATTATACTTCCCTATATCTACTTGAAGCATCTCAGGTCTGATGTCATCTGGTCTTCATATTGATGTCTTCTTGGTTCTTTTAAACAATCTTTAATATAAGTCTTTTGTAATAGATGATAGCATGTAGATATGTAGAGACCGTGTGTCATGTGTCAATCAAAGTCCATAAATTCAAATGTTGATAAGAAAACAAAGTTCATAGATGAAATGTAGCTTTAATATCTGTGCAGTGTCACCTTTAGAGACCTGGACTTACGTTGGCTCGCCTTGGAAATCATCTGGAATCCTCATATCATCCGTGCTGGTCTTGGGACACGTGTGACGTCTTTGGTCGGCACAGCAAGGGTTACATTGACTCTTCCTTGCTAAACATAGCACCATAACCAGTCCTTAGTGCACAGGACACATGTCAGGGTTGTAGCGTCCTGACAATTACCTGAGTGTTCACCAGCTTTCATGGAAGTCTTATAGGTGATAGGAAACCACTGGAACGTAATAACACAGTTCATCTTTGATACTGTACTCATTTTCAGTGATGGATGCTGTAGTTGTGAATGGTGACATGAATTGTATTTGACACAGTCTATTATTACTCAGAAATCATAGCATTGTTACCTTGTGGAACTTCTGGATAACAGCTTTCCTTCTTGTAACTTTTAAGAATCAATTGAATTTAGAAAAATATAAAATCTTTATTAACGTCTTTAGTATCTTGATTGAAGTCTTCATTCCCTATTCTATACCAAATCTGGTAATTTCCCTAACTTATAATATCACAGCGTACCATAGCAATCAATAATATCCATATAATTATTAAATGATATTAAAATGGAGTTTATATTTGGAAAAATAAAATAATAATAATAATAATAATAATAATAATAATAATAATAATAATAATAAATGATAAATGATAGTATATTATTAACCATATTCTTCATGTGATAGGACATTTTTATGTCATAGGTGTAATTTCTTTTTGAACCCATAGATGTCAATATGTCTTTTATGTAACAAGTGCTGATATTTAGTATTAAAACTTTATTAATTTATGTTCAGTAGACCAATAATATGTAAGTATGTATAGCCATGAACCAAAATAAGAATATATATATGAATAAATGAATGAATGAGTGAAAGAATTGTTGTATTTAACTCAGGAATTGAAACATTTCTTATATAATGAAACCATATGATCACTATATTTGATAAAGCAATATGCTTGTATTAGACATTACTTTATGAAATATAGATTTTTCCTTGATGAAAAATAAGAATGAAAAATAAAAATTGAAAGAAAAGTGGAAAAAAATGAAAAATAAAAATGAGAATAAAAAATAAAAATAAAAATAAGGCCTTTATATGTTGATGACAAATGCTGAGATTATGTTTCAGTAACACACTCCCTTAATACTTCCTCATGTAGATGTTGTCATAACCTTGGAACATCAAAATATTGAAATTATGCAACTTTGCATATAATACCCTTCATAAGAGAAAAAAATGATATTTATAATATTTATTGTTATTGTACCCAATAATACCTTATTAATATTTCTTCTTTATTAAAATGTGTGAAGAAGAGGTATTGATGAAATGTGATGATGTGATCAGGATCAAAAACACATTTCCCCCTTAATATCAAAAAATATTATTTTATGAAAAAATTAATTTGTAAAAACCCAAGTGAAAAATCATTATTTTTAGAACTGTCATATCAGCTTGTGCCATATATTTGTTTGAAGATGTGTACTCATCTATGTAACTATAAAAAAAAAACACTGAATATCATAAAATTATAATTTGGAAAAATTATTCTAAATGTAGGTTTTCTAGAAAAATCATATTGATGTATTATTGTACTTATTAAATAATAATCACCAAAGAAATATATGTTGCATAATAATATTTAAATATATCTTAATATTCTAATAATTTAACTGAATCCTATTATTATTATTTTTTTTTAAACACACAGTTGTTGGGTTTTTTTTTCTGACATACCATAAATCATGAGGCCTCAGTCAAACTGTGCATACACATTCCACATTCCACATACCACGCTCTGGTCACTCTTACATCACATCTCATGTCAAATTCACTCAGCAGCTGCTCATATGTTCTCTCACCTGTCACATGTGACTCACATAGACGTTCACAATACATTTCACATACAAAGAATAAAAAACATGTATATTAACCCAAAATATTGTATCCTAATTATCAATCAATGCGCATTGTAATCTATTAAATTTAGTATTCTAATATTTCTTTGAATGTTCCCCAAATATTATCTAACAGTATGTTTTAACCTATAGAAAGGACTGGACCCATTTACAAGAAACCCGAGTTGAATGTTTCACAGCTAATCCTGGAACAAGCCTGTAACTGAATCCGGTTGAATGCAAGTAAAGGCTGAGGAAAATTCCTAAAGTTAAAAAACAAGCCTATATGATATTCCTTAACTCACAGCTGTCACGTCATGCACCATGCAGTGGGAGGAAAAAAAAAACACGTTTTAGATTATTACAGAAAGAAAATTTACATGTAGTACACACATTTTTAGGTTGTTAGATATATTATTTATTTTGTTAGTGTTAAATATATATATAAAAATCATGCAGTTAATATAGCTTCCTGTGTGAATAAGACATAAATTCATGAAACAGGTATTTTTTGTTCAATCCTCGCTTTGAAAGTAAAATTCTAAGGGAAAATGAAAGATAAAGGTTAATTTCATATTTATTTCAAAACAAAATAATTTAAATATCTTATACATATGTATATATTTAATAAATGTATTTAATTGTAATTCTAAATATTTTTTACTGGAGTAAATTTTAATTATTTCACTATATATATAAAAATGCAGTTAATATAATCTCTACTTATACAAATATGCTACAGTATTTACTGTATATTATATTAATATATGTAACTGCAGAATTATATTGAAATAGAAAAATTACATTAATAAATAATACATTGTATAACTCATCATATAATATAATTAATTTTTAGCCAATTCCTATCCCAAAATTTGGCTGTTTGTCGATAATCTGCTGAAATGCTAAATTTAGTAAGGTCAGTTTTAACCCTATGGACTCTTTGAAGAGCTGCTGTGATAATGGAGTGTTCAGCTGAGCTCCCACTGGGATACTCACCTGCTTCCGTCTGTCAGTCTCCGCCATCTTTACAGACAGATCTGAGCCTTCAGATTTTAAATCTTTCAGAGAAATTTCTTTAATAGACTCCTGAATCTTTTCATAGGGTTTATAGCAAATATGTAATTTTCTTCGTACTTCATAGATTTGATTTTGGAACAGGTTTGAAGATTTTGATTTTGGCTTTTGATAAGATTGAATTCTGCCTGGTTTCAAAGACTTAGTAAAATTTGTTTTCCTTTCAAGATTCTCGTGTTTTCTAGAAAAATCTAGGGATTTTGCGCATTCGTATAAGGAATTTTTCTGTGAAGCAATTATACGAGATACAGGATTTAAGAATTTAAACTTGTTTACAAAACAATTTATCATGGATTGTTGATTCAAATTCGTACAGACCAATTTATAAGTCCTTTCAAAAATGGACATGAATGTAAAAGTACATTCTTTCTGGCCAATCTTCAATTTTAGAAGAATATCAAGATCTGGATAATTTTCTTTTAATCCACAGAAAATCAAAATTCTTAATCTTTCTACATCAGTCATATTTTCATACTCCTCATTCTGCATTTCTAATGAATATCTTCTCATAAAAGTTACTGGCAGCCAAATTTTAAACAAATTATTTTTCTCCTGATTAGTCAAATCAAACTTATCAGCAAAACTTTCAAATATCTCTGAATTTCTGCACACATGGATTTTGTCATCAAATGCAGGAATGGTTTTGCATAATTTTAGCAGGATTTTCCTAGATTTAGGTTTGAGTTGGGCCTCTGAGTTGTCTATTTTTAAGGGCAATGGTACTTCTGTCCCTCGTAGATCATCTTTGTCAGTTTCTCCTACGCTTCCTCCATCTTGTTTTTCATCTTGTGTCACGTCAATGTCACTTTGGGTGGCCACACACACGTATGTCACATCTTCCTCACTCTTCTCATTACAGTCAATCTTGGGAACATCATTAGTTTCCTTAGAAATTCTTTCTACACTGTCTTTTTTGGACTTCTCTGTCACAAACTCGTTAAATACATAAACCATATGTAAGATATTTTTAAGTTGCTCTTTTTCTTTTTTCTTAGACATTAGCTTACAATCTAAATTCAAATTCGAATTCGCTATTCTGCATTCTGCAAATAAATTAGACCAAAATATTTCTAAGCTAGATCCGTACAAACTTACAAATTCTATCTGACTTGATTTAGCATATGAATTAATCAAATCCATTTGTCTTACCTTGAAATCTCAGCTTGTAGTCCCTTTGCTGTACAACGCTGGGCTCCGGACTTCAGCACGGCTATTTTTAGCACATCTATCTTCAGCACTACCAGTGCTTGCTGTCAATCCGTCTGACACCTGTTAAAGTCTTCGTAATTCGTAGGTTCTTGTATGAGTTCTTTGTGACTTGAAGTTTTGAAGTGGAATTCCTGAATACTTGCACAATCTAGCGGAACTCTTCTGTCTTCCCCCGTGTGCAAGAAGAAGGAAATTCACGCAAAAATAGCACAAAAAATCAAAACTGGCTGGCTAGGCCAAATGTTAAAAATCGTTATTGCGCTAAAATATCTAATCAAGACTTAACCAGGTGCGTTATTCGTAAAAGAAAAATGTCATGATTTTCTGAAGAAAGTATAGTGGTTTATTGACTAGTCCACAGAAAAACCAAATTGCAGAAAACATAAAAGGTAGATGAAACAATTACAAACAGAGTGTCCATGTGTAGATATCAGCGCTTTTCTTGTTACTCATCTTTAAAAGGTAGAATGGTAAAAGTCATCTGTCTGTGTGAAGTCATCATGGCATGGAGTAGCTAACAGCTGTTGTTCCTCGTGTCTTGTCCCATGTCCATGGAGAATGATGGTGAAGGAAGGGAGGTGACCGTCCCACGTGACAAAAAAACCCCCACACCCTCCTAAGAGACGTTTATATATGTTCAACACTGATCACGTGTCTTCTGTATATGGAGTTAACTTATACTCTGAGCTACATACACAGAAATAGCTTTTGATAGTGTCAGCAAGAAACCATGTGCTCGGTACAGAATAAAAATAAGAATAATTAATATTTAACACACGCACAGCCACGGGTAATGTTTGGCTAAGATATAAAATCTCAAACACCTCAAAATCAGGTATATATTTGTTGTAATCAGGTATATTTATATCTATTTGTATATTTCTCAAACTAGCCTGGGAAACAACCATTAATAAGAGTAAATCACTTATATAATCATTCCCATATCGAAGCACTATATATAATACTATAATTAGCCAGGACTATATGTCCTAAGGGAGATGCTTCCTATACGGTATAATATATAGTATATGTCCCAGGCGTTAGCATACCCGCCACACACAGTATTATGCTCGACCAAGGAGCCACATAGTATTAGGCAGATATATTTTAAGACGTGTTTACATGGCTCACTGACAATCCTTAATGTGAATGCCCTTGACTAGCTTTTTATTTCTTTTAATTTCCATGTTAATTCACTTGTCAACATTGAAGTTGCAGCACCATCAAGGAGGAGTTGTGGAATTTTGGAAATGGCAGGATCAATGGATATGTAACTGATGTGCAAATGTTTAAAAAATTGAATCAAAATTTTCTAAACATCTCGATTTATTCAGTATCAAGACCTCGTAATGCTTAGAGCAGTGGGATATGAAGCCACCCCTCTGAAGACTGGAGCCTTACTCCAGCATGTAACGCAATTAACCTATACTCTAAAAATATATATACAGTACCTATTTTATTAATTACATGAATCCATAAAAACAACCACAGACATAATACCACAAATAACCGTGCTCTCTGTCTAACCCTAGAAAGAGGGCCCTCAATGACCACTACCTGTCAGCGGAGGTTGGCACCCTACACACAATCGAGATTGGCGCCCCCACTCAACGTCGGCTCACCCTATATCTCCTATTGATGCCCTAAACAAATGTGTCACAATTGGGCCTCCATTTACTCAACAGGAAATGATAGGGTATTTGATGAATTAGTAGCCGATATAGCCCATGATGGTTTTGGGCTAACCAAAAAAAATATTTATTGACAGGGTGAGAGACACAGACTCACAAAGTGCAAAACAGTGCAAAAAATAAAGTGCAATTAGTGAAAAAATCCTTGCTAGACTGCTCCCTATAGACTTAATCCCTGCCTAACCGCGGGGGTTGGCACCCTACTGTTCAGCGGAAATGGCGCCCCCACTCCACGTCGGCTATCCCTGAAAGTCCCTATGAGTGACTATATCGATAGACAGGGAAAAATACATATATCTCTTATCTCATATACGTTAGTATAAAAGCACCATATGGCAGGTATACTGAAACAACACATCAACTAAAGTACAGACTAAGTCTATATACAGAGATGAAGCAATAGAGCAGTATATATCCAAATATTTTAGAGAATGCCCATTAGAGTGCCTCCATATACTTATATGCTTAAATATTGCACACAGTTGGAGATCACATATCAAAGAAAAAAATATAATCAGATAAACAGATAGAATACCTTAGATGTCATTAGGTATCCCATATATATATATATGCAAACATAGCTTAATTAATCACTCTCATCTGATAAATGTGTACAAAATGATATTCTCTATGGAGCAGTTAGCCTCATTGAGGCGCATTATGACATCTTCAGAACGATGAGTATCATTTCCTTGCTAACTGCTCCATAGAGAATATCATTTTGTACACATTTATCAGATGAGAGTGATTAATTAAGCTATGTTTGCATATATATATATATGGGATATCTAATGACATCTAAGGTATTCTATCTGTTTATCTGATTATATTTTTTTCTTTGATATGTGATCTCCAACTGTGTGCAATATTTAAGCATATAAGTATATGGAGGCACTCTAATGGGCATTCTCTAAAATATTTGGATATATACTGCTCTATTGCTTCATCTCTGTATATAGACTTAGTCTGTACTTTAGTTGATGTGTTGTTTCAGTATACCTGCCATATGGTGCTTTTATACTAACGTATATGAGATAAGAGATATATGTATTTTTCCCTGTCTATCGATATAGTCACTCATAGGGACTTTCAGGGATAGCCGACGTGGAGTGGGGGCGCCATTTCCGCTGAACAGTAGGGTGCCAACCCCCGCGGTTAGGCAGGGATTAAGTCTATAGGGAGCAGTCTAGCAAGGATTTTTTCACTAATTGCACTTTATTTTTTGCACTGTTTTGCACTTTGTGAGTCTGTGTCTCTCACCCTGTCAATAAATATTTTTTTTGGTTAGCCCAAAACCATCATGGGCTATATCGGCTACTAATTCATCAAATACCCTATCATTTCCTGTTGAGTAAATGGAGGCCCAATTGTGACACATTTGTTTAGGGCATCAATAGGAGATATAGGGTGAGCCAACGTTGAGTGGGGGCGCCAATCTCGATTGTGTGTAGGGTGCCAACCTCCGCTGACAGGTAGTGGTCATTGAGGGCCCTCTTTCTAGGGTTAGACAGAGAGCACGGTTATTTGTGGTATTATGTCTGTGGTTGTTTTTATGGATTCATGTAATTAATAAAATAGGTACTGTATATATATTTTTAGAGTATAGGTTAATTGCGTTACACTAAATTTCCCTGACCTATAGCCTTACTCCAGCACCTTAGACCGCTCGGCCATGCTACCTTAATGTAATATCCAACTGTCAAGCCTACAGCCTGCAGTGATCCTGAACTTACTGAACCGCCGCACAACCTGCCCTACCCTCTCCTAGTGTATCCTCATCCATCCCCTGCAGACTGTGAGCCCTTGCGGACAGGGTCCTCCCTCCTTATGTACCCGTGTGCTCATGTTTAATGTATTTGTCTATATTTGCCCCGTATCCTCATGTAAAGCGCCACGGAATAAATGGCACTATAAAAATGTATAATAATAATAATAATAATATCCATAATTACCTTAGTACAAGTGTGGAGAGTGTGCCTCTAGTACCCGTAGCCGTGCGTGCGCCCCGACGCGTGTTTCGGACTCCTTTTTCAAGGGGCCTAGCATAAACACACAGTCACCCATATTTATATTCCCCGGCTTGTTACGAAAACAGCCGCGCACCCGGAAGTCAACACGCTGCCCCGGAAGTGAAGCGTGCCGTTGCCTAGTCACCAGCAACGCCAACCAGGGTCGGCGTCACAACAGGGCGGGGCAAAGACGGACCCCCACCACGTCAACAGTCGCCAAAGGCAAGGAGGCGTGGCGATGAGTAAACACAGCACGCGTCAGGGACAGGAGTGTGACTATTAACCATACATATACCAATGCATAGCAGACAATAGTGAGACGGACAAGGAAATGCATACAATAGTAATACATATATTTAAATAGATTACACCGAAAACCAGTTTACATAAAATAACAATATTATATAACGAGAGTGCTGCACGCCCGGATGTGTCCGAATGGATTTGTCCCACAGTTCGTCCAGAACACAGTCCAATTCTAATGGCCAGGATACAAACACAGCTTCCAAGTCCATTTCTCCCGCAGTCCATCTGGAATAACTAGCCGTTCCTCACACCTCCATGGTGAAATGTGTACACACAAACAATACTACTAAAACTACAATAAAAACAAACAGTTAGGCTAAATAAAGAAAAAAAATTAAAACAAAATAAAAACTAATATATGGGGACAGTGGCAAATGGAACATGAAGGAATATGACAGCGGGACGAAATTACAGAAAGGGGGCATAGCTGATGTTCTCATTGAGTCCAGATGGTTAGACTGTGCCCAAAGTCCATATCCACCTGGACTCTAACTGGGCCAATCTCTTGGTGATATTTCCCCCCCGGATGTCCATATCAAGCATATTGATACCCCGAAATTTCAGGAGATCCCCATTACACTCATGGTACTGCCTAAAATGACGAGGGATAGTTTTTAATACCGTAACATCCTCCACCGTTGCCGCAGCCGCAATGCCCAAAACGTGTCCCCTGATGCGAATTTTTAATGGTCGGGTAGTTATGCCAATGTAGATCGTCCGGCATGGACATACCGCATAGTAGATGACATATCTACTATTACACATAATCCGCTTTTTGACTGAAAATGTGCGTGACCCATCCTGATTATCAAATTTATCCGCTTGGTCAATGTTGGTACACGCTACGCACCGGCTGCATGGAAAACATCCATTGCGTACCGTCGCCTGATCAAGAAACGTATTACTAGGCATTCCAGTATAATGACTGCGGACCAGGTGATCCCTCAGATTCCTTGATCCCCTTGCTGCAATAGCAGCTTTCTCGGGCACGAATCTAGAGATCACAGGGTCAGCCCTCAAAATGTGCCACGATTTATTAAGAATCCTTCTCATGTGAGCAAACTGAGAATGGTAGTCCGTAACAATTCTCACCAGATCTTGACCATTTTTCGAAGTCTGTTTAGGGCCGTACAGTAAAGTGTTCCTAGATGCATATCTTGCCCTATTGAAAGCCTTCTTGATCATGCGGTTACTAAAACCGCGTTCCTTCAGCCTTAGCTTAAGATCATCGGCTTGTTTGATAAACTCAACATCACTCGAGCATAACCTATGCAACCGGAGGAATTTTGATTTTGAGGTGTTTGAGGTTTTATATCTTAGCCAAACATTACCCGTGGTTGTGCGTGATTATGGGTGATTGTGATTTATGGATTCCTCTGTCTCTTTTCCGTACACCTTGGTTATATGTTTTTAATGATGTTTTTCAATAAAAATTGTGGTTTTATTATCTAATTATGGCATTTTGATCATCCTTTGTATCGTTGTCTATGCAGTAGTTGGTGATAGGCTCTACAAGTCCCTTTGTAGATTACATGGTACACACATATATTTATATATTAAACATACTAATGATGTTTTAGATTTTTCTGATTACCATGGTTATGTGTCATATTTATCTGTATATAAGTTCAGTAACTGGCCTGAGGAACAGTTGGGAAGGGGCTTGGTGACTAGGCCGATTGGCCACTCGTTTCGATGCGACTGACTGACTGTCTTTGACGAGTACAACATGACCTGGTTGGATTTTTGGGTGGTCTTTCTGCCACTTCGTCCTGATTTGCAGTGTGGAGAGATATTGCTTTCTCCATCGGTCCAAAAAGACATTGGATATATTTTGTACAACACAAAGTATTGTAACTTTGGCTCTTTCCATCTTGGGAGTGGTAGACGCATGCATGCAGTGATGCCAACCTTTAAAAGGTCTCTGGCTTGCAGATAGTGCTTTCTTGTAGGATTGGGCTTCATAAAGTAGACAAGCGATGGCTCGAAAAAGTGACTTCCAAGTTGAGAACCTGCTGAACCGATGAGATTCGAGGTGATGGGTTGAAATCACTGTATGTAGAGTAGACACTATAGGACGGAGCTCTTCATCGGTATCTGGGTCCACTAGTTCTAATGTATCAGGCCTGCTGATGTGGGGCATAGAGCAATTCAAGGAGGCAGGGCCTGTGAACCATTTATTGTCCTTAAGATGACTTGGTGCAACGGATCTAGTCGCATGGTCTGCAGGATTGTTTTGAGTAGGTACAGTGGGGCAAAAAAGTATTTAGTCAGTCAGCAATAGTGCAAGTTCCACCACTTAAAAAGATGAGAGGCGTCTGTAATTTACATCATAGGTAGACCTCAACTATGGGAGACAAACTGAGAAAAAAAAATCCAGAAAATCACATTGTCTGTTTTTTTAACATTTTATTTGCATATTATGGTGGAAAATAAGTATTTAGTCAGAAACAAAATTTCATCTCAATACTTTGTAATATATCCTTTGTTGGTAATGACAGAGATCAAACGTTTTCTGTAAGTCTTCACAAGGTTGCCACACACTGTTGTTGGTATGTTGGCCCATTCCTCCATGCAGATCTCCTCTAGAGCAGTGATGTTTTTGGCTTTTCGCTTGGCAACACGGACTTTCAACTCCCTCCAAAGGTTTTCTATAGGGTTGAGATCTGGAGACTGGCTAGGCCACTCCAGGACCTTGAAATGCTTCTTACAAAGCCACTCCTTCGTTGCCCTGGCGGTGTGCTTTGGATCATTGTCATGTTGAAAGACCCAGCCACGTTTCATCTTCAATGCCCTTGCTGATGGAAGGAGATTTGCACTCAAAATCTCACGATACATGGCCCCATTCATTCTTTCATGTACCCGGATCAGTCGTCCTGGCCCCTTTGCAGAGAAACAGCCCCAAAGTATGATGTTTCCACCACCATGCTTTACAGTAGGTATGGTGTTTGATGGATGCAACTCAGTATTCTTTTTCCTCCAAACACGACAAGTTGTGTTTCTACCAAACAGTTCCAGTTTGGTTTCATCAGACCATAGGACATTCTCCCAAAACTCCTCTGGATCATCCAAATGCTCTCTAGCAAACTTCAGACGGGCCCGGACATGTACTGGCTTAAGCAGTGGGACACGTTTGGCACTGCAGGATCTGAGTCCATGGTGGCGTAGTGTGTTACTTATGGTAGGCCTTGTTACATTGGTCCCAGCTCTCTGCAGTTCATTCACTAGGTCCCCCCGCGTGGTTCTGGGATTTTTGCTCACCGTTCTTGTGATCATTCTGACCCCACGGGGTGGGATTTTGCGTGGAGCCCCAGATCGAGGGAGATTATCAGTGGTCTTGTATGTCTTCCATTTTCTAATTATTGCTCCCACTGTTGATTTCTTCACTCCAAGCTGGTTGGCTATTGCAGATTCAGTCTTCCCAGCCTGGTGCAGGGCTACAATTTTGTTTCTGGTGTCCTTTGACAGCTCTTTGGTCTTCACCATAGTGGAGTTTGGAGTCAGACTGTTTGAGGGTATGCACAGGTGTCTTTTTATACTGATAACAAGTTTAAACAGGTGCCATTACTACAGGTAATGAGTGGAGGAAAGAGGAGACTCTTAAAGAAGAAGTTACAGGTCTGTGAGAGCCAGAAATCTTGATTGTTTGTTTCTGACCAAATACTTATTTTCCACCATAATATGCAAATAAAATGTTAAAAAAACAGACAATGTGATTTTCTGGATTTTTTTTTCTCAGTTTGTCTCCCATAGTTGAGGTCTACCTATGATGTAAATTACAGACGCCTCTCATCTTTTTAAGTGGTGGAACTTGCACTGTTGCTGACTGACTAAATACTTTTTTGCCCCACTGTATGTAGTGCAACTGATTAGGGCAGGTGGATCTCCTTATCCTCAGTACCTGGTTGCTGATGTAGACATAGAAGCATCGCGTTTCGTTGCAGAGTATCCCAGTACCACCTTGCTATTGGTGTAGAACTCTGCATCTTTGGTCTCCAGATTCATCACATCTGATATAAGCTCGGCCAACTCAACTGCGAGGACGACAGTGCAGCATTCCAGTCTGGGTATTGTGTGTTCACGGAGTGCCGCCAGTTTAGTCCGGCTCATCACAAATCCGATGTGGCTCTGTTCATTTACGTCTATGGTTTTGAGGTATGATAATGCTGCGATTGCCTTGACTGATGCATTACAGAACATACAAAGTCTTTGTGTTCTGACTTCTGTGGATGGATGTCAAGGCTTCGAGAGACTTCCTCCACTCTGCCCACAGGTTAGCCTTTTCTGTTGGAAGTGGATCATCCCAATCAGATGTGTCTTAGATGAAGTCTCTTAGCATCACTTTTCCTTGGATGGTTACCGGAGCTACAAATCTCAGAGGGTCGTGCAAACTGTTTACGAAAGAAAGAACTTCTCTGCGCGTGAAGTGTTTCTCGTCCTTGTTCATTTGAAAAGTGAAGGCATCCGTCTTCAGATCCCAAAGCAATCCAAGGCTCCACTGCATGGGAAGGGAATCGATGCTTAGGTCTAAGTTCTTTAGATCATTGGAATAGTCTTGAGAGGGAAAGGATTACATCAACTCTTGGCTGTTGGAGGAAATCTTGTGTAACCTTAGGTTTGACTGAGCGAGCACTTCTAGAGTTGTTTTTAGTAGACTGATTGCAACCTCGTTTGTTGGTGTGAACTTCCAACAGTCATCTAAGTAGAAGTCCTTTTCTATGAAGGATCTGATGTCTAACCCATACTCTTCTTCACCCTCTTTGGCAGAAATTCAGAGGCCTTAGATAGCGACTGCAGGTGAAGGGCTCTTCCCGAAGATGTGTACCCTCATCCGGTACTCTGTGATGACTTGGTCTGGGTCATTGTCAGGGTACCAGAAAAACCTCAAGTAGTTTCTGTGTTCCTCTTTGATGAGAAAACAGTGCAACATCTGTTGTATGTCAGCGATAAATGCTACCATATCTCTGCGGAAACAGCGTAGTACTTCTAGAAGTCTATTGTTGAGGTCTGGGCCCGACAGTAAGACATCATTCAATGAGACGTCTTTGCATTTGGCACTTGACTCAAATACCATTCTTATTTGACCTGGCTTCTTAGGATGGTACACTCTGAAGATGAGCAAGTACCATCAGTCCTCTGAGTGTCGAAGTGCAGGTGCAATCTCTGCGTGGTTGTTCTGGAATAACTTCCCCATGAAGGTAAAGAAACATTCTTTCATCTCTGGAGACTTCTGAAGCTTTTGTCTGAGGGAGATGAATCCACTGTAGACTAGTTCCCTGTTGTTGGTAGGCATCTTCTCTGAGGCCAAAATGGTAGAGGTGCGACCCAAGTGTTCGACTTGTCCTTAACTATTTGTCTATCCATGATCTATATTATACCAATAGGAACCCTTTATGTACTAAAGATAACACAGATAAAATATAGCTTTTAATTAATATACCAATTAAAACCATGCCACAAATACAACCAGATAAACACATAAAACACACAACCGTGCACTCTGGGATAACCCTGCCAAACAATACCTCTTAGTACTGCCTACCTATCAGTGGAGGTTGGCACCCTAAACACAGATACGAGATTGGCGCCCCCACTCACCGTCGGCTGTCCCTATGTCTCCTAGTATGGATCCTAATATAGGTGTCACATACAGACCAGCACTTACACTAGACAGGAAAAAGATAGGAAGACTAACTGGCTGATTGTATATATATATATTTATGAATAATCATATATATATAAACTAGGGTTGTGACAGGGTGAGATACACGGACTAAAGACCAACAATGTGCATAACAAAAAACTGCTCGTGTATTAAAAAAAAACAAAAAAAACCCTTATCTTCAGCCGAAGATAGCCTAGTGCTTAGATATATGCATGGTAAACAGAGGGTGAGACAGATACTTATCAGTGTTGATATTTCATACGCCTCTACGCGTTTCACCCCAGCGGATCATCAGGAGGCCTTGATATGTAGATGCTGCATGGAATCATGCTTGGTGCACTTATATACATGTCTTAATGAGCTTACTAATAATGGGGCGGTGTGAGCATACCAAACAACAGAGCATGGGACAGCGCCATTTTGGAGTAGTCCTAATATGATAGAGGGATACCTAGAGCCTATAGACTAATTGATGGCCGCTGGCTGTCATCGCAGACATGTTAGGGAGCGTGCTATAGTGTGTAAATTAGCCCCTACCATAGCGTTCTGCTCCATACAGGCAGGAAGTCCCGGTGTGCATTGCAAAACAAAAAAAAAAATTAGCACACTGGACAGTATCAAGACATGGTGATTGGTTGCTTCAGTGTGGTATTTTGTTTGCGTTCTATCTATCTATCTATCTATCTATCTATCTAATGTATCTATTGAGGAATACTGTGTAAGAAGACCCGAATCAGGCATGCCTACTCCGTGACGGATGCGGAACTGTCTGGGCTGTCACCCAGGTTGCACAGGGGAAAGCATAAGATCCTGGACCGACCTTTACACTCAGGGGCAGGGGGCGCAGCTAAGAATGCTGCAGCGTGCAGGAAATCAGTCTTGGCGAGTACGTGCAGTGCACAGGAGGGCTGTGTCAGGGCTCCTACTGCAGAGCATTCAGACAGAGCAGGCCCAAGCCAGAAGGGTCTGAGAGCCGTGACCAGAGACTGCTGACAAAGACTCATTCGGTCCCCGCTGTTACTGTTGACTGTGAGTGACAAACCCCGCAGACAGGACACAGACACGCGCACTCATCTGCAGGGAAGCCGGGTCACCCGCCATGAGTGATCTCCCGTTCTATCTTCTGACAACCGTTTATTTTCTCTGCACTCTGACCAGGTACAAAACTGTGCTCTTTACTGTTCGTCATTTCTCAGCTCACCAATCGTCGACCGGAACCTTGAGGAATCACCGCCAGGATCCAGAATGCCATCTTCTCCAGGACTACACCAGACTCCTTAAGTGCCATGGCTTTGGTGCCAATGCTCACATTTCAAAAGCCGCCTCCTGACGTCGTCGGACTGATAAGTTTGCTATTCCTTAGCTTTCTACCTTATCCCCTGCACCTAGTTTCTCTGAGTTCCAAGCCCCTTGTTCAATTGTACTGTTTTACTCTTTTTCTCCCTGCGAGGAGTATACCTGTTAAAGTAAACCCCACATTAACTCTTGCTCTGCCTCCGACCCATTACTGAATCTTGCAACCTGCTCACAACTGTATATCAACTTAGTTTATTATTTATTTTTTTAAACTATTTTCTTTCACGTGGCTGGACAACATTTTAAAGAAGTTCCTGAACTGTTTTTACTAATATGTGCCAAGGACTGAAATGTCATCCAAATTTTGTGTGATTAATGGGAGTCTTAGGATCAAGAAACGCAACGATTGCTCAAAAAATCTGAGATGTGCTCAGGAAGGTGGAGCACTCTGCTCCTGCATGAGTGACCTCACAGAATACAGGTTATTATCTGTTTTCAGAGTTCTCATAGTGCTCTCTGTGGTGTTATTTATTTTGTGGTGGTTGCTGGAGGGAGTGTTGTCAGCAAATATATTGTCTTAGGGCCTGAGCTCCTAATCTTATGGTTCTGCAGCACTGGTATCTACCACTATATGGTCACTACATGGTGGTAATATCAGTGGTGGTCTTTGTGTAGGTTTTTTTTTCCAGTGACAGTGCAGTCATCTGCTATGATTCCCTTGTAGCCATGATTAGGCTGTGCCGCTATAGTTATAATCATCTTTATCGGTTAGGGGCCCACTGAGGTGTTTTGCTCTCCTGAGCTGAACCCCTAGCTCCACTGTGATCAAGGTCTCCAACCTTAAAGGGGTTGTCCGGTCTAAATTGATAAGTCTGCAGTCACTCTGTGTGACTGAAGACTTAAGAAGCCCCCAGGCACATGCACTATGCGTTGTAGGGATTCGCTGGTTTCTAAGCCGGGAACAGTGGTGATACGTGCGATATATACATTTGTGCTCAAAAGTTTACATACCCCGGTAGAATTTTTGCTTTCTTGGCCTTTTTTCAGAGAATATGAATGATAACACTAAAACTTTTTGTCCACTCATGGTTAGTGGTTTGATAAGGCCATTTATTGTCAAACTACTGGGTTTCTTTTTTTAATTCATAATGACAACCCAAAAAATCCAAATGACCCTGATCAAAAGTTCACATGCCGCATTTCTTCACGTGTATTGCCCCCTCTAACATCAATGACAGCTTGAAGTCATTTGTGGTAGTTGTGGATGAGGTTTTTTATTTTCTCAGATGGTAAAGCTGCCCACTCTTCTTGGCAAAAAGCGTCCAGTTCCTATAAATTCCTGGGCTGTCTAGCATGAACGGCGCGCTTGAGATCTCAATAGAGTGGCTCAATAATATTGTGGTCAGGAGACTGAGGTGGCCACTCCAGAACCTTCTCTTTGTTCTGCTGTAGGCAATGACAGGTCGACTTGGCCTTCTGTTTTGGATCATTGTCATGTTGGAATGGCCAAGTAAGTCCCATGCCCAGCTTCTGGGCTAATGAGTGCAAATTTGCCTCCAGTATTTGCTGACAACATGCTGCATTCATCTTTCCTTCAACTTTCACCAAGTTTCCTGTCCATTTGTAGCTCACACATCCCCAAAACATCAGCAACCCACCTCTGTGCTTTACAGTAGGAATGGTGTTCCTTTCATCATAGGCCTTGTTGACCTCTCTCCAAATGTAACGTTTATGTTTGTGGCCAAAAAGTTCAATTTTGGTCTCATCACTCCAAATTACTTTGGTCCAGAAGTTTGAGGCTTGTCTCTTTGCAGTTTTGCATATTGTAGGCAAGATCTTTGTGGCATTTGCGCAGTAATGGCTTTCTTCTGGTGACTCGACCATGCAACCCATTTTTCTTTAAGTGCCTCCTTATTGTGCATCTTGAAACAGCTACACCACTAGTTTTCCGAGAGTCCTGTATTTCAGCTGATGTTAATTGTGGGTTTTTCTTTGCATCCCGAACAATTTTCCTGTAAGTTGTGGATAAAAATTTTGCTGGTCTACCTGACCTTGGTTTTGTTTTTACAGAGCCCCTGATTTTCCATTTGTTAGTCACAGTTTGAATGCTGCTGACTGGCATTATCAATTTCTTGGATATCTTTCTGTATTCCTTTCCTGTTTTATGCAGTTCAACTACTTTTTCCTGTAGATCCATTGACAATTCTTTTGATTTCCCCATGTGAGTCACACTGCAAAAATGTCAGTGGCTGGATGAAAGATGTAAGATTCTGTCTGGATCCCAGAAACTCACTTAGCTTTTATGCACACACACTGATTACAAGCAAATAGGTTACAGGTGAGGATGTTACCTTTAGTAGCTATTCAAACCCATTTGTGTCAACTTCTGTGCATGTTATCAGGCCAAAATCACCAGGGTATGTGAACTTTTGATCCGGGTAATTTGGATGTTTTGGGTTGTCACTATGATTTAAAAAGAGAAAACACAGTAGTTTGAAAATACAGTGCCTACAAGTAGTATTCAACCCCCTGCAGATTTAGCAGGTTTAATAAGATGCAAATAAGTTAGAGCCTTCAAACTTCAAACAAGAGCAGGATTTATTAACAGATGCATAAATCTTACAAACCAAAAAGTTTTGTTGCTCAGTTAAATTTTTATAAATTTTAAACATAAAAGTGTGGGTCAATTATTATTCAACCCCTAGGTTTAATATTTTGTGGAATAACCTTTGTTTGCAATTACAGCTAATAATCGTCTTTTATAAGACCTGATCAGGCCGGCACAGGTCTCTGGAGTTATCTTGGCCCACTCCTCCATGCAGATCTTCTCCAAGTTATCTAGGTTCTTTGGGTGTCTCATGTGGACTTTAATCTTGAGCTCCTTCCACAAGTTTTCAATTGGGTTAAGGTCAGGAGACTGACTAGGCCACTGCAACACCTTGATTTTTTGCCTCTTGAACCAGGCCTTGGTTTTCTTGGCTGTGTGCTTTGGGTCGTTGTCTTGTTGGAAGATGAAATGACGACCCATCTTAAGATCCTTGATGGAGGAGCGGAGGTTCTTGGCCAAAATCTCCAGGTAGGCCGTGCTATCCATCTTCCCATGGATGCGGACTGTTATGAAAGGCAACTCAGTATCACAATGGACATGGAGGTCAGAGCACATACAGTGATCTGACAATAACCCAAAATAATAGAACGAGCTCTGAGACGTGGGAACTCTGCAGACCGCAATCCCTGATCCTCTCCAAACACAACTAGAGGCAGCCGTGGATTGCGCCTAACGCTCCCTATGCAACTCGGCACAGCCTGAGAAACTAACTAGCCTGAAGATAGAAAAAATAAGCCTACCTTGCCTCAGAGAAATACCCCAAAGGAAAAGGCAGCCCCCCACATATAATGACTGTGAGTAAGATGAAAAGACAAACGTAGGGATGAAATAGATTCAGCAAAGTGAGGCCCGATATTCTAGACAGAACGAGGATAGGAAAGATAACTTTGCGGTCTACACAAAACCCTAAAGAAAACCACGCAAAGGGGGCAAAAAGACCCTCCGTACCGAACTAACGGCACGGAGGTGCACCCTTTGCGTCCCAGAGCTTCCAGCAAAACAAATAGACAAGCTGGACAGAAAAAATAGCAACAAATAGCAAAGAAGCACTTAGCTATGCAGAGCAGCAGGCCACAGGAATGATCCAGAGAAACACAAGTCCAACACTGGAACATTGACAGGAAGCATGAATCAAAGCATTAGGTGGGGTTAAGTAGAGAAGAACCTAACGACCTCACCAGATCACCTGAGGGAGGAAACTCAGAAGCAGCAGTACCAGTTTCCTCCACAAACGGAAGCTCCCAGAGAGAATCAGCCGAAGTACCACTTGTGGCCACAGGAGGGAGCTCTGCCACAGAATTCACAACAGCGGACCAGATGGCCAGGCCCCTTGGCTGAGAAACAGCCCCACAGCATGATGCTGCCACCACCATGCTTGACTGTAGGGATGGTATTCTTGGGGTCGTATGCAGTGCCATCCAGTCTCCAAACGTCACGTGTGTGGTTGGCACCAAAGATCTCGATCTTGGTCTCATCAGACCAGAGAACCTTGAACCAGTCAGTCTCAGAGTCCTCCAAGTGATCATGAGCAAACTGTAGACGAGCCTTGACATGACGCTTTGAAAGTAAAGGTACCTTACGGGCTCGTCTGGAATGGAGACCATTGTGGTGGAGTACGTTACTTATGGTATTGACTGAAACCAATGTCCCCACTGCCATGAGATCTTCCCGGAGCTCCTTTCTTGTTGTCCTTGGGTTAGCCTTGACTCTTCGGACAAGCCTGGCCTCGGCACGGAAGGAAACTTTCAAAGGCTGTCCAGGCCGTGGAAGGCTAACAGTAGTTCCATAAGCCTTCCACTTCCGGATGATGCTCCCAACAGTGGAGACAGGTAGGCCCAACTCCTTGAAAAGGGTTTTGTACCCCTTGCCAGCCTTGTGACCCTCCACGATCTTGTCTCTGATGGCCTTGGAATGCTCCTTTGTCTTTCCCATGTTGACGATGTATGCTGTTCACAAGTTTGTGGAGGGTCTTAAATAGTCAGAAAAGACTGGAAAAAGAGATAATTAATCCAAACATGTGAAGCTCATTGTTCTTTGTGCCTGAACTACTTTAGGGGAACCAAACAGAATTCTGGTGGGTTGACGGGTTGAATAATAAATGGCCATCTGAAAAGACTTTTCACAATTTAAAAAAAAAAATAAACAAAGAAATAACATGTCCCCATAAAACCCATGCCCAAATAAACACTCTGGAGACAAATTTAATTTAAAGTGGAAATAAAATGGCCGTGCGGTTTTATTCAGGGTTACATAAAATACCATAAAATACTTCCAATAAATAAACTTCCGATATAACATATTTAAAAATTCTCCAAAAATACCAAATGTCCAAATCCACCCATACATGGGTGATTTATCCCCACAATTAAAACCACACGACAGTAGGAACGATGACATAAAGGGAGGGAGGGTGGGCTCTTCGTTGCTCTTGCGCCAGCAACTGAGGTAATGACAGCTGTCAGTCAGATCTGTAAATAAATAAAAACCGCCAAAACACTCTCCACCAATGAAAATGCTGGAAAATTAGCGCTCAAAAACTGGAAAAAACCAGTCTGTCACGAATCCCACAGATTCTGACTGAAATTTACATTCCCATAAAATTGAGGAAAAAACTATTAGAATAGGCTCATAGCAGGGTCCATGGGGACATGAGACCCCCGCTTTATTTATTTTCAGTTTACGCGGGGGGACTTACATGTCCCCATAAAACCCATGCCCAAATAAACACTCTGGAGACAAATTTAATTTAAAGTGGAAATAAAATGGCCGTGCGGTTTTATTCAGGGTTACATAAAATACCATAAAATACTTCCAATAAATAAACTTCCGATATAACATATTTAAAAATTCTCCAAAAATACCAAATGTCCAAATCCACCCATACATGGGTGATTTATCCCACAAGGCCAAGACTAACAGAGTCGAGGCCCCCCCAAACCACACAGCCATTTTTCAACTATGTTGCCCAAGTTCAGATTAAAAATGTCAAGTCCTATGTTGGACAAGTGAACCAAATCTTGTCTAAACAGACCAGGTAAAAACCCCTCCAAATCCACATGCCTAAAGGAAAAGCCTCCTAGAAGGGGAAAAAATTTCATCATTTCACGGTTCACCCTTTTACGAATCTTATCCATAAAAGCAAATTGCTGTTGCTGCCAAAAGAGTCTGGGAATGACCTCGGAAAAAACGAGGCAAGAAAAAGGAAAATTTTGTTTCAAAAAAATAAGATCGGACCGCATGGCCGCCAATAAATTATGCGTATTGATCTTCCCGAGATCATTCCCAGAAAGGTGAATAATTATTAAATCCGGGTATGGAAATTTCAACAAACAATTTTTTAGCTCAGGCACCAAAGAAGCCCACTTCAGTCCACGGATGCTATGCCAGTAAACCTGCGTAATGGAAGGGTTAAAGGACAGAATCTCCGAGTAACAACGCTGACTAGCCCTCTTCTGGGTCCAGAAAATAAAGGAATGGCCAACAATCCAAACAATATTTGGACCTAAAAGAAAATAAATAATTAGTCAGCATATAAATTATGTCGAACGTACAGTTTAAAACGATTCGATTCCCATCTTCCCATTTTTTTGATTCTGGCATCAGATAAGCCGGCTCTAGAGGCTTCCGTAGCCTCACCTATCCTAAACGAATGAGAGGAGATCCTGAGGTGACTCTTACCCAAAAAAGATAAACATTTTTTCAAAATAAAATTGAACTGGAATACAGTGACTGGGGTTTCATCTTTATGCAAAAACAACGAGCCCTGCACCGCAGGCCTAACCACAATCCATTTGGAAAAATTAAAAACTGGGCAAATAGTTTTGTCACCAAAAGATTTCAAACAGATTTCATTACCTCTTCCCATTTGATCCGTTTTAGAACTTCTAATAAACACCAAAAGAAAGGAGTCAAAAATTTTAACGTCCTCCAGCCTGAGCCCGGATGGCTCAGCTTTCTTATAAGACACTATCTCCCCGACTCTAAGAGCTCCAAAAAAACAAATTGAGAAAATGGCGTTAAACAACAGTGCTTCCTCCGGATTTGAACAAACATTAATCAGTACGGAACAAATGTTTCTTAGCAACGACAGGGAAATGGGACGTCTGGAATCTGGTACAAAATTCTTTCGTTTTAGGCCCTTCAAGAATTGTTTTACCAGAAAGAGGTCGGTCAACGCAGATTCCCCGTGGACCTTCAGGAAAAAGGAAACTCCTGCGAAGCATTTTGCTACCGCAGAGTAAGACAAATTCTTCTTAAGCAAAGATTCCGCGAATTGCAGAGCAACAAAAGGGTCGGAAGTCAATGCATTGAACCCGTGAAGAAAACAAAAATCAGTCCATTTTTTCCATGCGGCTGAGTAGTCAGCCCACGATCGTTTGGACAGGGAATTTTCAATAAAATGCGGAACTAAGCTGAGATCACGTCCCAAATTGATGGAGGACAATGGGTCGCTTCCTTGTCTGCTAGTGGCACCTGTTGGGAAAAATTAGTCCACTGACTATTCAATAACATTTCAGTTAACGATTTAAATTTGCTAGAGCCCAATTTCGCCTTCAGCCAAACATTGTTTTTCAAACATAGAAAAACCAGTTGTCTCAAAATCTTTGTGGCCTGACGATTCTTTGAAGATAGAGTGTTGATAGCAAAAACGACTGCTTGATTAGAAGAGTACAACAGAATTCTTGAATTTTTCAAGTTTTTGCCCCAAATGAAGATAAGTGAAAAGATTGCAAAAAGCTCTAAGAGCAGGGAATTATTCATGGCCCAGATAATATGAGAATCATCAGGCCAATTCAAGCGCACCCAATGATATGAACATACTAAACTGACACCTAAAGAAATAATCGCGGAAAAAACCAGAGGAATGGAATCCGCATTGATGAAGGGAGATTGTAAAACAGATTTACCATTAAAATCGGACAAAAATGACAGCCAAATTCTAGCGTCCTCCTTGAGCTCGGAGCGAACTCGAATGTGGCATTTAGGTGAAGAAAAACCCTTGGTGGCTTCGTAAAGACTCCTAGAAAACACACGGCCCATTGGAATTACCCGAAGAGCAAAGTTCAGCAGGCCTAAAAGCGCCTGAAGATCTTTGAGAGAAATTTTATCCTTAGACAAAAATTCAGAAAGAGAAGCACGCAGTTTGGCAACCTTATCTTCAGGAAGAATAGCTTCCATTTTTACAGAATCGATTGTGATGCCTAAAAATTCGATTCGATTACAAGGGCCGACTGTTTTATCCTTCGCAATAGGAACGCCAAAGTGAGAGCACATCCGAAAAAATGTGTCCAGGGTAGCCTGACATACCGGTGAATGAGGAGGACCTACGAAAAGGAAATCATCCAGGTAGTGTAGTATCCCGGCTTCCTCACAGCTGGATTGCAAAACCCAATGCAAAAAAACGGAAAATGTCTCAAAGTAAAAGCATGACAATGAAAAGCCCATTGGAAGGCATTTATCGAAAAAAAAACAGTCATCAAAATGGAAACCTAACGAGTTAAAACCCATAGGGTGAACTGGTAGAATCCTAAAAGCCGATTTAATATCGGATTTCGCCATTAAGGCAAATGAACCAAATTTCCTTAGCAAATCCAATGCGCCGTCGAAAGAAGAGTAACAAACTGAACAACATTCCTTATCAACTTCATCATTTAACGAGTGGCCTGGCGGATACGAGAGATGGTGAATTAAACGAAAAGAACCGGAATCTTTTTTAGGTACGACCCCCAAAGGTGAAATGCGAAAATTTAAAAAGGGGGGGGACAGAAAAGGGCCAGCCACTCTACCTAATTCTAGTTCATTACGGATTTTTTCCCTAGCAACTTCTGGAAAAGCAGAAATGGAGGATAAATTCTTTACAATAACGCAGCCTTTCCCTTTGAAATGGGGTACATAGAAGCCATTATAAAAACCCTCAAACAGGAGCTGACTACTCTCCTTGTTTGGGAATCTGTTTAGCCAGTGAACCATATTTTCCAAAATCACCGGAGTCCGGGCCTTTTGGGTTAGGTTCCTTACTTGAAGATTGCTGGGCTGCCTGCTTCTTGAAACATTTGGACATCGGATGGGCATTACCGCAGAAGGAGCATTCGTGCCTAAATCGGCAATTATTGCTCCATTTGCAAAAAGTTTCATTGAAGGCGAAGCAGACGCCTCTTTTAGGAAAGGAATTAACCATTTGCCTACTTGTGACTTGTCTCGACGGCAACATGAGGTTAATCCACAACCCGATATCTTTCGTACCCCATTTAACTTCAGGGTGAACAGATAGCTTGTGCCTGAAAGCCTCATCATAGTGAAGCCAAGCGGAGCCGCCGAAATTTTTATACGCTTCTAAAATAATATCGACGTGCTGAAACAAGCTACTGCAAAGATTAGGGGATTTCTCCCCCAAAACTGCGGCGTAAATAGCGAAGGCTTGTATCCAATTGTTAAACGATCTAATGTTACGCCTACTATCCTCAGAATCAGCCCTATCCTCTTTTTTTTCAGACTTCGGGGGCTGATCTCTGTGAGGAATAAGGGAAAATATATCAATATAATTATTGTTCCAAATAAGCTCCTTAACCGAGGAACTTAAATGGAAACCAAGCGGAGACAGCTCACAAGTTAGAGCCTCTTTAAAAGGATTTATTGGGATGGCGTATCAATGTGCATAGTGTCAATAGTAATCTTAGGAACCGATGAAGAAAGGGGAGGGGGAGTGGGTACAACATCCCCCAGAGCTTCAAACACTACTGATTTAATAAAATCCCTCAATTCACTATTAAGCAGAATTTGATTAATGTTCTCACCCCTGTCAGGCTGGACCTCCCGGCGACGCTCACCAGAAATGCCTGCGCTCAAGCCCATGATATTAGGCGAGCGCGGCTCTCTGAGGGAACTTGATTGAAGATCCTCTTCATCTTCTGAGGACTGTGCTGCAGCCGCTGGAGCCGACCTTCCCTGCAGATCCGATGCAAAGATGGCCGCTCTGGAGAGAGAGCAGGAGGGGACCGCAGCGCTTTTACGGCCCTGCCCCACTCCTGCCTTTCCGGCTGCATGTGATGACGTCGCCGGTTCATCTAGGGGGCGACGGCCGACGTCTCTCACCGGGCTGCGGGACTTCACTGAGGCGCAGCGTCGCGGTTTCTTTCCGGCGTCACGTTGGCTGCGCTTGGGCGCCGGGGAATCCGACGCTGCAGCTGAAACCGACCTTGACCTCCTGGAGCGCGATACAGCACTCGGCGCTGGCTGGGCGGCAGGTACCGGGGTTGAAAGCGGGGGGAATGGCTCCACTTCGGTAGGAGGAGGGATACCATCAGCGCCCACTGGCACTTCCTTCATTGCCAGGCAGCTTTTTAGCCAGTCTAAACCATCCTGGCCCCCTGCCCTAGCTAAAACTTCCTGGACTAGCTTCTCCATGGCAGTGTGGTACCTCTTCGTTGCTCTTGCGCCAGCAACTGAGGTAATGACAGCTGTCAGTCAGATCTGTAAATAAATAAAAACCGCCAAAACACTCTCCACCAATGAAAATGCTGGAAAATAAGCGCTTAAAAACTGGAAAAAACCAGTCTGTCACGAATCCCACAGATTCTGACTGAAATTTACATTCCCATAAAATTGAGGAAAAAACTATTAGAATAGGCTCATAGCAGGGTCCATGGGGACATGAGACCCCCGCTTTATTTATTTTCAGTTTACGCGGGGGGACTTACATTCTTTTTTGCTGCAGTGCATTTCACACTTCCAGGCTGATCTACAGTCCAAATGTCACAATGCCAAGTTAATTCCAAATGTGTAAACTTGCTAAATCTGCAGGGGGTTGAATACTACTTGTAGGCACTGTAAATAGCTTCACCCAACCACTAAACAAAAGTGGAGAAAAAGTTTTGGTGTTATCATTCATATTCTCTGAAAAAAGTCCAAGAAAGCAAAAATTCTGACGGGGTATATAAACTTTTGAGCACAACTGTATACTCCCAGCCAGCACCCGGTTAGTGGGCACGGCCTAACTCCATACACATGTATTGAGCCAGGCTGCACCCACCAGATGGGCTCTGGCCGGGAGTATGTATAATGGCTTAGAAACCAGCAAATCCTCGCAGCGCACTGTACATACGCTGGTGGGATTCATAAGTCTAGAGTCACACAGAATCACTTCAGACTTATCAATTTAGACTGGACAACTTACCCCTGAAGGTGGTTTGCACTTTAATGACTAGGCCAATTTTTACAATTCTGACCACTGTCAATTTATGTGTTTATAACTCTAGAACGCTTCAGCAGATCCCACTGATTCTGAGAATGTTTTTTATGACATATTGTACTTCATGATAGTGTTAAAATTTCTTTGATGTGACTTGCATTTATTTGTGAAAAAACGGAAATTTGGCAGAAAATTTTAAAATTTCGCAATTTTTCAACTTTGAATTTTCATGCCCTTAAATCATAGAAATATGTCACGTAAAAAAGTGTACCCCTTTACCCCCGAAGGTGGTTTGCACGTTAATGACCTGGCTAATTTTTACAATTCTGACCACTGTCCCTTTATGAGGTAATAACTCTGGAATGCTTCATTGGATCCTGGTGATTCTGAGATTGTTTTCTCACGACATATTGTATGATAGTGGTAAAATTTCTTTGATATGACTTGCGTTTATTTGTGACAAAAAAGGGAAATTTGGTGAAAATGTAGCAATTTTTCAACTTTGAATTTTCATGCCCTTAAATCACAGAGCTATGTCACACAAAATACAGTACTTAATACATAACATTTCCCACATGTCTACTTTACATCAGCACAATTTTGGAACCAAATATTTTTTTGTTAGATAGTGTTAAGGGTTAGGCCGTCATCACACTAGAGAGGAATACGGACGAGCGAGAGGTGCAAAAACAACGCATTGCACACGGACCAATGTAAATATATGTGTCATTGACACACATATATATGTATATATACTGTATATATATATATATATCTATAATATAACGCTGGGAGCGTCACTCTGTCCGAAGCCTTTATAGACTGCGCAGGCGCAAGCGCCGGCGCAGTCTGGCCCCCACAGAGTGACGCTCCCAGGAGATCGCGGTATGCGTAAGCACTGAACGCATACCGCGATCTCCACCGGAGAGTCAGGGACCGTGGACGCGCCAGGAGGGAGGGTAAGTATATTGACCTGTCCTCCGTTCCAGCGCTGCGTGCGGCTCCGTCTCCCGGCTCCTCTGCTGTGACAGAGTCCAGTCACAGGCAGAGGAGCCGGAGTGTGTGTTCAAGAAAATGGCGCTGGAAAGCGCGGACTGCGCAGGCGCCGATTCCTGCTGCCGGAATCGGCGCCTGCGCAGTCCGCGCTTTCCGGCGCCATTTTCTTGAAGACACACTCCGGCTCCACTGCAGGTGTGTCTTCAAGAAAATGGCGCCGGAGAGCGCGGACTGCGCAGGCGCCGATTCCTGGTGCCGGAATCGGCACCTGCGCAGTCCGCGCTTTCCGGCACCATTTTCTTGAAGACACCTGCAGTGGACCGGACGATAGGTGAGTATGGTATTTTTTTTTTTTTATATGGCAGCAGCATACGGGGGCATACACACTGGAGTGTCTTATGGGGGGCATACAATACAATAGTGGCGCAGGATGGGAGCAGCACATGACAGAACGGGCGCAGGATGGCAGCAGCACATGACAGAACGGGTGCAGGATGGCAGCAGCGCATGACAGAACGGGCGCAGGATGGCAGCAGCACATGACAGAACGGGCGCAGGATGGCAGCAGCACATGACAGAGCGGGCACAGGATGGCAGCAGCACATGACATAACGGGCGCAGGATGGCAGCAGGATGGGAGCAGCACATGACAGAATGGGGGCGCAGGATGGGAGCAGCACATGACAGAACGGGCGCAGGATGGCAGCAGCACATGACATAACGGGCGCAGGATGGCAGCAGGATGGGAGCAGCACATGACAGAACGGGCGCAGGATGGCAGCAGCGCATGACAGAACAGGGGCGCAGGATGGGAGCAGCACATGACAGAACGGACGCAGGATGGGAGCAGCACATGACAGAACGGGCGCAGGATGGCAGCAGCGCATGACAGAACGGGCGCAGGATGGCAGCAGCGCATGACAGAACGGGCGCAGGATGGCAGCAGCGCATGACAGAACGGGCGCAGGATGGCAGCAGCACATGACAGAACGGGCGCAGGATGGCAGCAGCGCATGAGAGAACGGGCGCAGGATGGCAGCAGCGCATGACAGAACGGGCGCAGGATGGCAGCAGCGCATGACAGAACGGGCGCAGGATGGCAGCAGCACATGACAGAACGGGCGCAGGATGGGAGCAGCGCATGACAGAACGGGCGCAGGATGGCAGCAGCGCATGACAGAACGGGCGCAGGATGGCAGCAGCGCATGACAGAACGGGCGCAGGATGGCAGCAGCACATGACAGAACGGGCGCAGGATGGCAGCAGCACATGACAGAACGGGCGCAGGATGGCAGCAGCACATGACAGAACGGGCGCAGGATGGCAGCAGCACATGATGGAGACCATATACCAATATAAATGCTCGCCACCCGGGCATAGAACGGGTTCAATAGCTAGTATATATATATATATATATATATATATATATATATATATATTGTATATATTTATATTTAATATACAGCTAGATAGCATAAAAGCCGGTAATTCAATTGCCGGCTTTTGCTATCTCCTTATCAAACCCAACAGGATATGAGACATGGTTTACATACAGTAAACCATTTCATATCCCTTACATTTTTACATATCCCTCACTAATAATGTTAGAAGTGTCTGTGTGTAAAATTTGGGAGCTCTAGGTGTTAAAATAAAGGGTTAAATCATGGAAAAAACTGGCGTGGGCCCCCTGCGCAATTTTCTCCGCCAGAGTGGGAAAGCATTACATTATGAATAAAGTATTTCAATGAAATAAATACACATGGGGTTTTATCTTTATTGTACTCTTAATCCAACTGACGACCCTCGATAAACTCATATGAGCTCTAGTGTGAGAAAATATTCAGAAAAATTCCCAAACTAGAAATCATATGAGTTTATGCCACCAGGGGACACAGCACCGCAAGTCAATGAAGCTGCATTCCATTCATTCCTCAGTTTTTACAGCCAGGGGTGGCTGCATTATCAGGCTCCTGGTTGTAAAATTATTTAACCCCTTCAGATGGATTTACATCGTGGGACATAACTGTACGGAGGACAGGTATTTGATATTGTTGTTTTTTATTTTCCCTTTTTTTCAGAAGATCGAGGGTGGTCAGTTGGATTGAGAGTACAATAAAGATATTAAAACCCCATGTGTATTTATTTCATTAAAATACTTTATTCATATGTGTTTTTTTCAACCCTTTATTACTGTTGGATTAATAATAGATAGGTGTCTTATTGACATCTCTCCATTAATAACCTGGCTTAATGTCACGTTACATTAGCAAGGTGACATTAAACCCTTATTACCCCATTTCCCACAGCTACTCGGGAGTGGGAAGAGAGTGACTAAGTGCCAGAATAGGCACATCTTTATAGATGTTTTCAGCCAGGGGGCCAATAACCCTCTCTAGGCTATTAATATCTGCTCTTGGTCACTGGCTTTCCCACTCTGGAGGAGAAAATTGCGCGGAAGGCCACGCCAGTTTTTACGTGATTTAACCCTTTATTTTAACACCTAGAGCTCCCAAATTTTGAACACACACTACTAACATTATTAGTGTGGAATATGTAAAAATATAACGGATATGAAATGGTTTACTGTATGTAAACCATGTCTCATATCCTGTCGGGTTTGATAAAAAGTTAGCAAAAGCCGACAATTGAATTACCGACCTTTTCTGCTATCTAGCTTTGTATGAAATATAAATATATACATGTGTCTCACTGACACATATATATGTTACTGTAAAAGTCAGAAGGACGGTAAAACCTAGGATTTACCGGTCAATCTGGACATTCACAGAGGCTGTCGGTAAAAGCTCAAAATGAAAAGTAAAATTGGACTTTTACCGGTGAAGTCTTGGAAAATGTTAACATTTCTCAACAGCGTTGGTAAAAGTCAGATGTATTCCATATATATGTTACTGTAAAAGTCAGAAGGACGGTAAAACCTAGGATTTACCAATCAATCTGGACATTCATCGAGGCCGTCGGTAAAAGCTCAAAATGAAAGGAATGTTTTACCTTCTGACTTTTACAGTAACATCTACACTGGACCCGTCTAGTCCTGCCAGTCCGCCAGCCTCACTTCCGTACCATGCCAGTACCACCGGCACCAGCTTCTACACCCGGTATCCTCCAGTCAACTCTGCAATACCCGCTAACCTTACTGGCCCGTCTGTTCCGCTGGGAGAGCCGCCACGAGTACGCGGGGTCTAACTGAAGGTAGCACCCGTGTCCTCCAGGCATTCCATTCTGTCCCTGTTCGAGGGGACTTACTACGGGAGTCTGGGGGTCACGCAGTAATGCCCCCTTCGGAGCCCCCCGGACTGGAGTCTAGTGGTACCACATCAAACCTTAATAAATACGAATGTGAACTTCTACATCTGTGCCTCCGTTTCCATTCGTTACAGATTGCTCCGGCCATGGAACCCGCTGGATCCCAGAAGTCACCAGTCATGGAGTTACGTCAGGAGATCTCCCAGCTGAAGGAGCAACAGGATAAGATCATGCCTGCACAATGTATCTGCTCGCCTGGATAGTCTGGCTTCTTCGATTGCACCTGCTCCTGCCACCTGTGTCCAGGTATCGAACTGCACAGCAAGTAAGCATTCTCGCTTAGCGGCTCCCACCCGCTTCCGAGGCGACCCCGTTTTGTGTCGAGGGTTCATAAATCAGTGCACACTGCACTTCGAATTATTGGGGCATAGGTTTGCTTCTGATTTGGCCAAAGTTGGCTTCATCATGTCCCACCTTGATGGATAGGCACTTGCCTGGATGAATCCGCTATGGGAGAGGGTGGATCCGTTGGTTACTAATCTCCAGTCTTTCCTAGAGGCATTTCGCAAGACCTTTGACGAACCTGGTCGTATTAAGTCGACAGCTTCTGCTCTGCTTTGACTATGAAAGAAGACTCTTACGGTGGCTCAGTATGTGGTGCAGTTCCGTACTCTTTCATCTGAACTTTCCTGGAACAATGAGGCTTTGTTGGCTACCTTCTGGCAGGGACTTTCTGGACGAGTTAAGGATGAGTTGGCGGGACGAGACTTGCCTATGGTTCTGGATGACCTGATTTCCCTGGCAGTTCGGGTTGATCTACGGTTTCAGGAACGCTCCAACGAGATCAGACGTGAAAAAGAATCCAATCACCAGGTTGCTTGTGCTCTTAAATCTGTGAAATCTCCAACTTTGTCTTCCGCTCCTGTGTCTATGGAGGTGGATCGTGTAAATCTGGTCAACCGTCGCCAGGAGGCGCGTCGCCTGGAGGGGAGCTGTTTCTACTGTGGCAGGGCCAAGCATTATATCCGCTCCTGTCCTAAGAGACCGGGAAACTCCAGTACCTAGGGTCTGTAGGAGAGGCTACCCTAGGTAAGGATCATCTCTCTCCAGCTTTGCAAATAACAGTCTCTGTGGCCATCGGCAAAACAAGGTTTTCGGAGTTCTGTCACCTGGATTCCGGTGCCGCTGGGAATCTTATTCGGCAGGCGGTTGTGGATCGTTATCAGATTCCAGTCCAGCATTTATCGGAACTGTTGCAAGTGACATCTGTGGATAGCAGACCCCTGTCGGAGTCCATATGGTTCCAGACTGTGACTTTGGAACTCCAGGTAGGTCTAACCCATGCTGAAAGAATCTGTTTTTATGTGTTGCCAGATTTGTCTCACCCCTTGCTTCTAGGTCTACCCTGGTTCTGGATGCATGAACCTGTTTTAAATTGGAGGACAAGAGAGATCCTGTGCTGGGGAGATTCTTTCTTTGATCGATGTATCATTCCGGTTCATCCTGCTCTTCCTCCAGTACAACCTAAAACCCTGCCGGGTTTGCCGTCATCTTACTGGTCATTCGCTGATGTCTTCGGGAAAAAAGAGGCAGAGAGATTACCTCCACACAGGTCGTATGATTGCCCCATTGATCTGCTTCCCGGGGCGTCTCCTCCATGGACGGATTTATCCTCTTTCTCAAGCAGAGACTCAGTCCATGTCTGAATACATTCAGGAAAACCTGGACAGAGGATTCATCCGGAAGGCTTCCTCGACTGCTAGATTCTTCTTCGTGAAGAAAAAGGATGGATCTCTATGACCCTGTATCGATTATAGAGGTCTGAACCAGATTACGGTAAAGAACAGATATCCGTTGCCGTTAATTTCAGAATTGTTTGATCATCTTAGGGGGTCTAAAATTTTCACCAGGGGGGCGTGGCCTGGAGCTTGAGCGGAGCAGACGTGGGTGACACGAGCTCCCCAGATTTTTCTGCCTGGGGACCCCAAAATCGTGTCCAAACCCCTGGGAACCCCACAGTTGTGAGCCCGGGGAGTCTCTGAACAGACACCACCTGAACTCAGCGCCGAGAGAGTTACCCCACAGAGAAGATGCCGGCAGGAGCACACAGCGCCACAACCAGAAGGCGCCATCATTGATCTCCTCTGCAGCCCCTGCAGCGAAGGAGCCCCTGCAGCGGAGGAGTGGCACACTGCAGAGACCCGGGACTGACGCGGAGCCGTGATGCAAGGAGGGGGATCGCGGTACTTAGCGGCAGGTCCGGTGAGTCGGGGAACATTGGTGGCGCAGGGGGAGACCGCCCACACTCCAGCAGCCAGCATCACACAGAGGCAGCGGCGGTCCGGACCACTCACCTAGGGGAGACTACCACGCCGCCCGTCCCTACTGTCCCCTCACTCTCACCTCCTCCGTGCCAGCCCTGCCAGACGCAGGTGAAGAGCGGAGGCCTGCGAGGAATTAAAGCGGCAGCAGTTCTTGCCCTCCCTCCCCCCACCACTGGGCCTGCATCTTGGCGCCAATCGCCGCCTTAATAAGTAGGAGCGGGAACAGCTCCTTCACGGTGACGTCACACTGCTCTGGGAGCAGCATCGGTCTGGAGAGACTGTATTGCACCGTCAGAGCCCTGGTTTAACCCCTGAAACCTAGATTAAAGGGGAAGTCTTGGGGGGCGTGGCCTGGATCCCGAGCGGAGAGGCATCAGTATTCTGGCCACAAAACATATAGGATCTGAGGCCTACAGTGCCCCACGGACGCCCTGAGAACGTGGTCCCTTTAAGCAGCAGAAAACAGCAGGCTGCAGCATTGTAACTTGGGCGGACCACACAATAACTCTCAGGCTGCACTGCTATCCCCTACATGCAACTCATCCCATAACTAAGTGAAGTAAGTTAGGAGATAAAACTTTATTGATGGGGCGCATGCGCAGAGTACGGCAATGACAGACATGCTGTGCTGAGCTCTGCTACCCGACAGACCCTTTTAACCCTTTCCAGCGACTGGAGCACAGCAAAAATTCCCCCCCACCCGGGGACAGCATACCTCTAAGAGCGGGGCAAACTGTAATGCCGAAAAAGGGAAGTGCGGCACAGCCGGCGAGCCGCACTATATCAGACCTCCTTATGAGCGGCACCTCCTCCAAAATGGCTGCAGCAACTAATCCTCCACCTGCCTCTGCAACTCAAGGTGACGGGAGCTCAGAGCGTGATGACATTTCCCCGCACTCCGAAGCAATGATTTCAACAGCTGCCCTCACGAGGTCCCTGCAAGAAACCTTTAGAGAAGAACTCACCACCGTTATGCAGGGTATCTCGTATCAGTTGCAAGATCTAGCGCAGCGCACAAACAACTTAGAGGAAAAAATGGAAGCTGTCTCAGACGCGCTAGAGGAGGATCAGGAAACTCTCAAACTACATACTGACCGCATTACTGAGCTAGAATTGAGGTGTGAGGACTATGAGAATAGATCCAGAAAGAGCAAAATACGAATTAGAGGACTTCCTGAACATGTTGTTGCCCTTAAAGATACAGCAGCAGCCCTCTTTGCAGCCCTCCTACCTGATCTGGACCCGACCCTACTTCATATTACAAGAATACACAGGGCAGTGGGCAAGCCACGATTTAATGATATGCCCGGAGATGTAATACTAAAGATGCACTATGAGGAGACCCGTGATCAGATCTTGCTGGCGGCTAGAAACCATCCTATCTTACCCGGCCTACCAGACTCAGTGCACATTTATGCAGACATTGCGCCCGCCACACTGGCCAGGAGAAGGGCCCTCAGGTCAATTACGACCTCGCTACAAGAGGCCCAGGTCAAATACAGATGGGGCTTCCCATTTGCCCTTATCTTCACATTCAAATCCCAACTCTATACCTGCCGGTCCCTAGAGGAAGGAACTCAGGCCTTAATTAAGGCTGGTATCTCACTATCTTCGGAGACCTCCTCGCTCCCGCAGAGAAAACCCAGGCCTGTAAGGGAGTGGAGGAACCATCCCAGAACAAGAAGCCAAAACACTCAGATTACTTGACTTGCATAGCCCAGGATATGGCATCTCCAAAATGTTTTGTGTATCTTTGGGTTATGTTGTGGGGCCAGTTATTGGTTTTGCCCTGCTCTGAAGCTAGGTCATCTACCTAGCAGTTAACACTCGGTCTATTTACAGCTGAACTATCTACTATTGCTCTATTTAGTATCCTTCTCCCTACTCCCCCTCCCGCATTCCCCCCTCTTTTTTTCTTCTTTTCTTTTCTCTCTTTTCCCTTTCTCACCTTACTTTCTCTCCCTCCCTCTCCTTCCTCTTCCCCATATTACAAAGTCAACCTTATATAATTCAAGGGTTGGGGTTCTCGGGGTTGCAACATGCTGCCCAACCTCGGCGAATCTTGGTGTCCTTCTTAATATGGGACCCCAGATCGCCGCATCTTGTGGGCTCAATGCCCTTTGGAAAACTTATGTTATGTTTTGTGTCGACGTCTTCCCCCTGTTTGTCTCTTCCCTCTCGTTTCCGCATAGAGATTATTGCTGTGAGGATGAATTTGTGGGTTGGGGTCGGGTGGAGGGCGATGGCTTGCCTCTTATTAGCAGTGTCCACTTAATTAAGCATGTGTAGAGTGATCTCCCATAATGTGAGGGGCTTCAACTCACCTCTAAAAAGTAAAAAGGCCTTTCTCGATTATCGGAAGCACAACCCAGATGTGATCTGCATTCAGGAAACCCATTTTTCCAATTCTTACCACCCCAAATTCCTAGATACACACTACTCGAAATTCTTCCTTTCAACCTGGGACCGCAAAACGAGGGGCGTGGCTATTCTAATTAACAACAACCTTCCATTCCAACCCACTAACACGTATTCAGATCCTGAGGGGAAGATTCATTATCCTGATGGGGACCTTGCAGGGTCTAAATATATGCATTGTCAATAGCTACCTGCCAACTGCCACTCAGACTCGGGTCATACGTCTAATCTTATCAAAATTAGCTTCACTCTCATATCATCACCTCATATGGTGTGGCGACTTCAATCTCACTTTGAGCCCGTCACTTGACAGCAGCTCACTGAATCGAGCAGACATTTCAAAAACAGACAGGAAAAAAATCCTACAAATGCTGAGAGTAAATTGTTTGGCAGATATCTGGCGAGAGCTAAATGGCCCTCAGAGGGGATACACATATTTCTCCCCCGCACAAAAGTCCTATTCCAGAACTGACTTACACCTTACCTCTTCCAAAACACTCACCTCGGTTCTATACTCCCAACATATAGTATCATCTTGGTCAGACCATGATGCCGTCCTTTCTGCATTTAACTTTCGCATTACCACTTCTAGGCTGTTCAGGTGGAGATTGAACGAGTCCCTACTAACAGACCCAACGGTCTTATCTACTGTAAAGGACGAGCTGAACCTATATTTCCAAACTAACAATACCGCAGGCGTGTCCCCGGGAAATGTGTGGATGGCACACAAAAAATTTATAACAGGGACCCTGATCAAAATTGCCTCTAAAGGTACCTTCACACTAAACAACTTCACAACGATATCGCTAGCGATCCGTGACGTTGCAGCGTCCTGGCTAGCGATATCGTTGTGTTTGACAGGCAGCAGCGATCAGGATCCGGCTGTGATGTCGTTGGTCGCTGCAGAAAGTCCAGAACTTTATTTCGTCGCTGGACTCCCTGCAGACATCGCTGAATCGGCGTGTGTGATGCCGATTCAGCGATGTCTTCACTGGTAACCAGGGTAAACATCGGGTTACTAAGCGCAGGGCCGCGCTTAGTAACCCGATGTTTACCCCAGTTACCAGCGTAAAAGTAAAAAAAAACAAACACTACATACTAACCTTCTGCTGTCTGTCCTCGGCGCTGTGCTTCTCTGCACTCCTCCTGCATCCTGTGTCAGCGTCGGCCAGCCGGAAAGCACAGCGGTGACAGCACCGCTCTGCTTTCCGGCCGCTGTGCTCACAGTCAGTGCAGGAAAGCAGAGCACCGGGGACAGACAGCAGAAGGTAAGTATGTAGTGTTTGTTTTTTTTACTTTTACGCTGGTAACCAGGGTAAACATCGGGTTACTAAGCGCAGCCCTGCGCTTAGTAACCCGATGTTTACCCTGGTTACCGGGGACCTCGGGATCGTTGGTCGCTGGAGCGATCGGCATCATTGTCGGTATCGCTGCAGCGCCGCTGAGTGTGAAGGTACCTAAACAGGAAAAAGCAAAGGACCGAATTGCAATTGCAATTAGAAAATAAACTCTCAAAATTAGAACAGGTAAACCAAAACCTCCCCTCACTTTATCTAATCAAGAAAATTCGTGATACTAAATTACAACTCAATACCATTTTAACAAATAGATCAGAAAAGGCCCTGACATGGACTAAATCTACTTTTCACAAATATGCTAACAAACCAAGCAGCATGTTGGCCCGTAAACTTAGGAGTAGAGAGCTCCTGAATAATATCCCCTCCATTAAAGATCCTACAGGCCGTATTACTGCCCACCCAGATGTAATATATAAAACGTTTCAGCAATATTATCAAAACCTATACTCCCTCCCGCAGCCCCCTTCCCCGACCCGCATCCAGAACTTCCACAAAGATCTGACACTACCTAAAGTCCCAGACTCAGACACAGCTTATCTCCAAGCACCAATCAACTCTGACGAAATAAACGCAATGATTAAAAATTTAAAAAAAAAACAAGGCTCCTGGACCTGATGGGCTCACAGCACAGTACTACAAAAAATTTGACAGCTTACTCATACCTCATATACAGAGCTTTTGTAATGCTCTACTAAACGGAGCTCAAATGCCACCTGAATTTTACATTGCCCACGTAACTGTAATTCCAAAACCGAAGAAAGATCACCTTTACCCCAAGAATTATAGGCCTATTTCATTACTAAACAGATTTAAAAAAATTTACATCCATAATCACGGCTAGAATCAATAAAATACTGCCCATCCTGATCCATCGGGATCAGGTAGGGTTCATCCCCAAGAGACAGGGCCCTGACAATATTAGGAGGAACATTAACTTAATACATTCAGCTAATCACTCCAAGCAATCCTTACTCTTGTTAGCACTCGATATAGAGAAGGCCTTTGACTCGGTATCATGGTCATACTTATTCGAAGTCCTCGCTAAGTTTGGCTTCCCGAGAGGTATTACCTCTTGCCTTAAACTTCTGTATGATCACCCCACGGCCTACCTGAAATTACCCTCAAACCAGCCTACCCCTATTAACATACAAAGTGGTACCAGGCAGGGATGCCCGCTTTCTCCAGCCTTATTCGCCTTAGCCATGGAGCCCCTAGCGGAAGCTATCAGAGCCAACCCCAACATTAATGGACCTATAATTAGAGATGATCAATACAAGGCTAGCCGTTTTGCGGATGATCTACTATTATCCATAGTCAATCCCACTATTACACTCCCAAACCTTTTCATCGCTCTTCATGAGTTTGAACTGATTTCTGGTCTCAAAATTAACGTCGACAAATCTGAAGCCTTGTTCATTAATACCCCCAGGGAAATACAAAACAAACAACATAACAGCACAATTTAAGTTTACCAAAAATGAACAGTACTTAACCTATCTCGGCATCAATCTAACCCCCCGTAGGTCGACTTTATTTAAACGGAACTATGCCCCCTTAATTAATAATCTCAAATCGGATCTTGCCAGATGGTCATCTATGTCCTTATCCTGGTTGGGTAGACTACACGCCATTAAGATGGTTTCCTTACCACGATTTCTGTATGTTTTCCGATCTTTGCCCATTCCTCTCCCTGCCAAAACGTTACTAGATATCCATAACACGATCTCTAAATTTATATGGCAGGGGAAAAGACCTAGGATAAGACTTAAAACCATGTTTATTAGTAGAAGACGAGGAGGTATGTCTCTGCCCAACTTCACTTTATATCATAGAGCGGCCCAACTAGCCCAGCTAATAAGTGCTAATGCGGACAACTATAGCGCACCCAGATGGGTGAATCTCGAATCTCACTTCCTGACCCCATTCACTCTACCAGGCCTCATGTGGTCGTTGCAGAGACTTCCAAAAGAGATCCATATATCAGCTCCATTCACAGCACACTCCCTGATGTTATGGAGGAAAGAAAGATTTAAACACTCCCTACAATCCAAAACTTCCTTAATGACGCATATTTTTCATAATTCAGCTTTTCCACCAGGGTTGGAGCCCCGCCCTTTCCATTGGTAGGTATCTAGGGGTCTAATTACCCTTAAACATCTTACTTCGCCATTTAACATCCTACTCACTAAGCAAGAGTTCATCCAAAAGTACTCCCCACCAAACTCTGAAATATTGCGTATCATCCAAATTTTTCACTTTGCTGAACAAATCTTGGGACATGGTGTCACCCACCGCCCATCAAGTTATGAGCAAATATGTTTAAATGACCCACTGGGCAGGAGAGCTATCTCTTTGATTTACTCAAACCTGAATGCAATATCAGAGAATGTAAAACTCACATATATGATCCAATGGGAAAGAGACTTTAATAAGATAATGTCCCCATCGGAGTGGCAAAAATGTTGCTGCACTCTCTCTATAGGCAGTCTTCAAACATCTTTAGTTGAGACATCCATCAAGCTCCTACATAGGACATATTTAGTTCCAAGCAAATTACATGCCATCTACCCAAGTTTATCAGATCGGTGTTTCAGGGGGTGTGGAGCTCTGGGAGATCTAAAGCATACGTGGTGGGATTGTCCGGTTGTATCCGCCCTTTGGTCAAAGATCAAATCTATTGTGGAGGAGCTATATAGTGGAACGATTCAGTTAGATGCAACGGTGTTCCTGCTGGGAGCTAGATACCCGGGCTTCTCCAACAAACTCCATAATCTAGTCAATCAGCTGTTCCTCGCCACTAAGCTACACATTGCAACAAAATGGAAAACAACTACCCTATCTCTTTCCTCAGTAATTGACAAGATGAACACTATCATGTTATGTGAACGAATACAAGCTACAAGAGAGGACTCATGGGAGCCTTACTATCAAATATGGAGACCGTGGATTGAAAGGAACTCTAGCAGTAATCTTGACCAAGCCTTAACACTATCTCTATGAAGCCAATCTGATGTTAAATAGCCTTCCTTTGACTCGCCCCTTATACCCGACCATTGATATTACTCTGATACAGTAACGGATCTCTTACCCCCCTCCCCTCCCTCTTGTCTTTTTCAACCACCTGTCTTTGTCTGCATGTTTAACTGTATTGTTTAAATACCATCAAAGTTAATCTAGAATTTGATAATATTCATGTATACTCCCCTGCGTGGGATTTTGTTGTGAAACTTTCTTGGTTTTTCTTTGAAAAATAAAAACTTGTTGAAACTAAAATTTTCACCATACTGGATCTCAGGGGGCTTACAATCTGATATGCATTCGTAAGGGAGACGAATGGAAGACCGCCTTTAACACCTGGGATGGACACTACGAATACCTGGTAATGCCATTTGGGCTAAGTAATGCACCCGCAGTGTTTCAGGAATTTGTAAATAACATTTTCAGAGATCTGCTTTATTCTTGTGTTGTTGTTTACCTGGACGACATTCTGATCTTCTCTGCTGATTTAGCTTCCCACCGGAGACATGTACGTATGGTCTTACAAAGACTCAGGGAGAACAGACTTTATGCTAAAATTGAAAAGTGTCTCTTTGAGCAATCCTCTCTGCCTTTCCTGGGTTATATTGTCTTGTCTACAGGTTTAAAGATGGATCCAGAGAAGGTATCCGCCATTCTTAAGTGGTCTCGCCCATGTGGTTTAAAGGCAATACATCGGTTCCTGGGGTTCGCCAACTATTACCATTTGTTCATTCTAAATTTTTCCACTCGAGTGGCACCCATTTCGGCTTTGACCCGGAAAGGCACGAATGCCAAGGGATGGACACCTGAGGCTGAGGAGGCTTTTACTTCCTTAAAGCAGGCCTTCTCCTCCGCACCCGTACTTCATCGACCGGACTCCGAAAAACAATTTTTGCTTGAGGTAGACGCTTCCTCCATAGGTGCTGGCGCAGTTCTCACCCAGAAGTCGTCGTCTAGCCGGATTGTCACCTGTGGTTTTTTCTCGAAAGTCTTTTCTGAAAGGAATTACTCCGTAGGAGATCGAGAATTATTGTTTATCTCCAATCTGCTCAGAGACTGTATCCTCGTCAAGCCCGGTGGGCCTTGTTTTTTGCTCGATTTAATTTTGTTCTTCATTTCCGACCAGCTGATAAGAACATTAAAGCTGATGCACTTTCCAGAGCGTTTTTGCCTCCCGATTTTGTGGAAGGACCGCACCACATCATTGAACCGTCCAGATTAGTGTCGGTGGCCACGGTTGCTCGACTCCCTCCAGGTAAAACCTTTGTATCTTCAGATCGGAAACGAGTTCTTCGGTGGGGTCATTCTTCTAAATTGGCCGGTCATGCCGGACAAAGGAAGACGCTGCAACTCATCTCCCGTTACTACTGGTGGCCTACCATGGGTAAGGATGTTCAGGAGTATGTTGCTGCCTGTCCTTCGTGTGCTCGCAACAAGACTGATAAGCGTTTGCCCTCCAGGCGGTTATTACTGTTTGTTCCTTCAGTACCCTGGCAGCACATCGCAATGGACTTTATTACTGGTCTTCCCATCTCCTCTGGCTGTTCTGTCATCTGGGTTGTGGTGGATCGTTTTTCGAAGATGGCGCATTTTGTTCCGTTACCTGGTCTCCCGTCTGCTTCAGAGCTCGCTGATCATTTCATTCATCATATCTTCCATCTTTACGGGTTTCCTCTCCACATTGTATCCGACCGGGGTGTCCAGTTCACCTCCAAATTCTGGAGAGCACTTTTTAAGTCTGTACAAGTGGAGCTGGACTTCTCTTCCGCATATCACCCTCAATCCAATGGGCAAGTAGAGAGGACCAATCAAATTCTGACAGGATTCTTGCATCACTTCGTCAACGTACATCATGATGACTGGATGAAGTTGCTGCCTTGGGCAGAATTCTCGTACAACAATCAAGTAAGTGAGTCTTCTGGTAAATCTCCCTTTCAGATTGTGTTTGGGCTCCAACCCAGGATTCCGCTTCCCATCTCTGGGTCTTCTGGCATTCCTGCAGCTGATACCTTTATGGAGGAATTCTCGAAAGTATGGAGCGACACCAAGGTTGCCTTAGAGAGAGCTTCTCTACGCATGAAGAAACATGCAGACAAAAGACGTCTGGAGGCTCCTTCCTTCCGGCCAGGGAATAAGGTATGGCTCTCCTCCAAATATATTCATCTGAAGATGCCCTCTTACAAACTGGGTCCCCGCTTCATCGGCCCTTTTGAAGTCCTGAAATGGATTAACGCAGTCTCGTACAAATCGAAACTGCCAGCTTCCTTACGTGTGCTTAATTCTTTTCATGTTTCCCTCCACAAACCCGTACTTTTGAGTTCATTTTTTAAAGATCCTGGTTCCACTCCGGATCCCGTCAGTGAGGAGGATGTTTTTGAGGTAGAGAATATCTTGGCCACCAAAAGGATAAGGGGTAAGAGTTATTTTTTGGTGGATTGGAGGGGCTTTGGTCCAGAGGAGAGGTCATGGGAGCCTAAAGAGAATATCCGTGCTCCTCTTCTTCTATAAAAAATTCTATGCAGGCTTGAAAAAGAGGGGATGTAAAGAGGGGGATACTATTACACCCGGTCTGTTTACTGTACCTCCAGGGAGTCTCCGTCAGGACTCTCGCTCTGTGCCGGCTTCACGCTGTCTGGACGCAGCCCCTACCCCTACTTCCTCTCCTGCTTCCTGGCATGGGTTCATAGGTCGCACACGCGCTCGCTCCCGGTCTCTTAAAGAGACAGTGTGCATTTTCCAAATGTTGCCTCTAACCAATGGCGTGTGTTTGTCTATTATTTCTAGCCCTTCCACCATAGGGAGGGCGCCGGAGCAACAAGTATCTACTGTTGCTAACTTCCGGTTCCTGTTATTCTGCTCTTCTGTTTCTGAAGTATCTGAAAGGAACTCCGCTTATTCTGTCTGTTTTCACAGATCTTCTGCTACCAGTTACCCGGCTAATCTGGACTGCATCTGCAGTATCTACACTGGACCCGTCTAGTCCTGCCAGTCCGCCAGCCTCACTTCTGGACCACGCCAGTACCACCGGCACCAGCTTCTACACCCGGTATCCTCCAGTCAACTCTGCAATACCCGCTAACCTTACTGGCCCGTCTGTTCCGCTGGGACAGCCACCACGAGTACGGGGTCTAACTGAAAGTAGCACCCGTGTCCTCCAGGCATTCTATTCTGTCCCTGTTCGAGGGGACTTACTACGGGTGTCTGGGGCTCACGCAGTAATGCCCCCTTCGGAGCCCCCCGGACTGTGGTCTAGTGGTTCCACATCAAACCTTAATAAATACGAATGTGAACTACATCTGTGCCTCCGTTTCCATTTGTTACACAGCCCATCCACTCACAGCATAGGCTACAACAGTTTAGGAGACCCACAGTTTAAGAATGGCCCTTTAAGAAGATTAATGCAGGGAAAAATGGCATGAATCTTGGCAAAAATTTTTTTACAGCTGTGAACTAGGAGTCAGGAATGCATCCAGGGGCAATCCCCATGATGTCCCGCGTCATTTGAGCAGTGTTTCCATCATTTTCAGATCTTTTTAGACCTTCAAAGGACCCCCAGGGGGATCGCAGTAAAAAACTAGGGTATCCCATAGACTTATATTGGGCTCGTTGCTTGGGTCGAGTACCCGAGTATTCCAATTTGCTTGACCCAAGCAACAAGCACCCGAGCATTTTAGTGCTCGCTCATCACTACTCCCGATGTGACTATTCTACACGTGAGATCGCCGTGGGACACTCTGTATTAAATGGACTACAATGGACAGGATAGTATTATATGTTTGTTTATTATTTTTTCATTGTTTGCAGGAGACGAGGACGTTGGGCATTTGGCTTTCAGTAAGTATGGTAAATTTAGATTAAAAAAAGGAGTCTGTATGATTATTTCTATTAAAGGACTTCATTCTGGCCGTGTTTTATTTACCATGTAACGATAGGATTAGTAATGGATAGGTGTCTTATAGATACCTCTCCATTACTAACCTGTGGGTTTGATGTCACCTAATACAAAGGTGACATCAACCCCACATATATGAACCCCTCTTGCCACCGCTACAGGGCAAATGGAAAGAGCTAGGCTAGGTGCCAGAATTGGGGCATCAATAAGATGCGCCATTTCTGGGACAGCTGAGAGCTGATGTTTTTAGCCTGGGGTGATGCCAATATCCATGGCCCCTTCCCAGGCTATTAATATAAGCCCGCGGCTGTCTGTCTAGCCTTTGCTGGTTCAATTTTATAGAGGAACCCCATGTCAATATGTTTCTGGATTTCCCCTGTAAACTAGCCAGTAAAAGCTAAACAAACAGCTGTGAGCTGATATTAATAGCCTGGGAACCTTAGGCTGTTGGCTCCTTCCCATTATATTAAAATCTACCCGCAGCCATCGGCTTTCCCTCTGCTGGTTATTAAAATTATGCGGGAACCCACGCAATTTTTTTAAATTTTTTTTTGAAAAATAAACACTGCCAGTGTGCACGGGTTATCGCTATGCAGTAATAATATGTCTGTGGTCAGATAGGCCCTGGTCACAGAGATGTATTATTACGACAAATGTCAGAAAGGGGTTAATGAAAAACTGACTCCTCATTTTTCTTTTGGAATTGCTTAAGGAATATTTGATTGCTGAATAAAGATGTCAAAGGAATAGTCTAATTATACAAGGTGGCAAAAAAAAGTATACACACTTCATTAGTGGATATTTATGTCATTTTTAAAAATTCAAATTGAACTATGGCAGCAACATGTAGAATTATCTAATTTCTAAAGATATAGTATATAGTCGTATGATTGGTAGATTTCCCTATGCGACCATCAGGAGAGTCAAAGAAATTGAATTGTTATGCAGAGCAATATCTGAGGACACTGTAGCTAAAGTTATTTGTGCAGTAGTTCACCAAAATCTGAAGTGTCTGGATGTTAATGGTGACAACTTTGAGCACCTAATGTGATTACAAACATTAAATCTGACTAGGCCATTCATATAAATACACAAAACATTAAAAGTGTCACAAGATTACCCCCCAATTTCATAAACATGTGCTGTCAAACACATAAAAGGTTACCAGGATGTTTTCCAAAGCCCTGTCTTTGAATACTAGCAGTACAGGAGATAAAATGAAGTTAGGAATGATTAACCAAGGCAGAAATATGTGAAAGTAAACAGCTGATGTTCTGCTTGTGAAATCTCAATTTAACCCTCAAATTGTCAGCTGCTGGTAGCTAGCAAACAAACAAACAAACAAACAAACAAACAAACAGGTAAAGACCTGTGTAAAATAGGTATCACAATGAGAAGAGACAACTTATTTCTTTAATAAGCTGCTTTTACTTACCTACCATTGGCATGACAACCATGACACTTGTATTTAAAATACTAGGAAGTGTGACCAATGATCAATGAACTTTTAGTCCAGTCCTCTTATTCGGGCGAACTGATGTCATCGAGCCTGGGAGTGCTCAGGACGTCAGAGTTCCGATGAGATGACGTCATCACAACACTCCAGTGCACTATTCTTCAGTCTGTAGGTCAAAAGACACATGTGGCCTAAAGAACAGAGGATGTCGCTCTGCTCTACCATAGAGCTTAAATAGTAACTGGTATAAATCAACAGTACACATAGAGATAAGAAACTGTCACGGATGTGTCATATTCTCCTGGGAGATCCTGGGACAGAAAATTAATACGTAGTGTAAATTGCAGGTCTTCCGTTTACTCTGTGTGTTTTGTGTCCCATATTAAATGCATTTTGTTTCCTTTGGTGTTGAAGAGGTTATCTGTTGTGAATTCAGCTTTTGGGCTCCCTCCGGTGGTTGTAGAGGGTAATGCAGTTGTGCCTGGACTGCAGGAGTGGACATGTGTATCTACTAATTGCAAAACTGACTGGGGTACATAGCTTTGCAGGACTCTTTAGTCAGTGCCAGTTGTTCATTGTTTTTGCAGGATTCACTTCCCTGCTGGTCTCTCCAGTTTGCTGTGCTTTTCTACAAAGATAAGTCCTGGCTTTGCTTTTGCTGTCCACCTGCTGTGGACCTTATAGTTCTGTGCATATTCATGTTTTTGTCTTGTCCAGTTTTGTCTGTGAAGGATTTTTGCAGCCTAGCTATTTCTCTGGAGATGCAGATATACCCCCATGTCTTTAGTCAGATGTGGTGATTCGTATCTTCTGTGGTGGATATTTTCTAGTGTTTTTATACTGACCGCATAGTGCTCTTTTCTGTTCTTTCTTTTTAGCTAGTATGGCCTCCTATGCTAAAATCTGATTTCATATCTGCGTATGTTATTTCCCTCTCCTCTCACAGTCAATATTTGTGGGGGGCTATCTATCCTTTGGGGATTTTCTCTGAGGCAAGATAGGTTTCCTGTTTCTGTCTTTAGGGGTAGTTAGATCTTAGGCTGTGCCGAGGGGTCTAGGGAGTGTTAGGTACCCCCCACGGCTACTTCTAGTTGCGCTGCTAGGTTCAGGGTCTGCGGTCAGTACAGGGACCACCTTCTCCAGAGTCCGCCTCATGCTGCTCCTAGGCCACCAGATCATAACAGTACAACTGGCCAACAATGAGTTAATTGCATCTCAGAAGAAGGGAGGGAAGCTTTTGAGCCATTTTTTTTTCTTTAGCCTGTTTGGGATTTTCCTCCCTCTTTATCTCTGGGTGGCTACGGAATCTAGTATTAACATGAATGTTCAGGAGTTAGTTTCTCGGGTGGATCAGCTTGCTGCTAGGGTACAGGGTATTTCAGATTATATTATTCAGACTCCTGCCTTAGAACCTAAGATTCCCACTACTGATTTATTCTTTGGTGACAGATCCAAATTTTTGAGTTTCAAAAATAACTGTAAACTGTTTTTTGCATTAAGACCCCGGTCTTCTGGTGATCCTATTCAGCAGGTTAAAATCATCATATCTCTGCTGCGTGGTGACCCACAGGATTGGGCATTTTCCCTGGAAACTGGCAATCCTGCGTTGCTTAATGTTGATTCGTTCTTTCAGGCATTGGGGTTGTTGTATGATGAGCCTAATTCTGTGGATCAGGCTGAAAAAATCTTGTTAGCCCTGTGTCAAGGTCAAGAAGTGGCAGAATCGTATTGCCAGAAATTTAGAAAATGGTCTGTACTGGCTAAATGGAATGAGGATGCCTTGGCGGCAATTTTCAGAAAGGGTCTTTCTGAATCCGTTAAAGACGTTATGGTGGGGTTCCCCAGGCCTGCTGGTCTGAGTGATTCTATGTCTCTGGCCATTCAGATTGATCGGCGCTTGCGTGAGCGCAGAGTTGTGCACACTGTGGCGTTGTCCTCTGAGCGGAGCCCTGAGCCTATGCAGTGTGATAGGATTTTGTCTAGAGCTGAACATCAAACATTCAGGCGTCAGAATAGGTTGTGTTTTTACTGCGGCGATTCTGCTCATGTTATTTCTGATTGCCCTAAGCGTACTAAGAGAATCGCTAGTTCTGTTGCCATCAGTACTATACAACCTAAATTTCTGTTATCTGTGACCTTGATTTGCTCATTATCATCATTTTCTGTCATGGCATTTGTGGATTCAGGCGCCGCTCTGAACTTAATGGACTTAGAATTTGCCAGACGTTGTGGTTTTCCCTTGCAGCCTTTGCAGAACCCTATTCTTTTAAGGGGCATTGATGCTACACCGTTGGCTAAAAATAAACCTCAGTTTTGGACACAGCTGACCATGCGCATGGCGCAAGCCCATCAGGAAGATTGTCGTTTTCTGGTGTTGCATAATTTGCATGATGATATTGTGCTGGGTTTTCCATGGTTACAGCTACATAATCCGGTGTTAGACTGGAAATCCATGTCTGTGACTAGTTGGGGTTGTCAGGGGGTTCATGATCAGGTTCCTTTGATGTCAATTTCCTCTTCCCCCTCTTCTGAAGTTCCTGAGTTTTTGTCAGACTTCCAGGATGTATTCGATGAGCCCAAATCCAGTTCCCATCCACCGCATAGGGACTGTGATTGTGCTATTGACTTGATTCCAGGTTGCAAGTTCCCTAAGGGCCGACTTTTCAACCTGTCTGTGCCTGAACATACCGCCATGCGGAGCTATATTAAGGAGTCTTTGGAGAAAGGGCATATTCGGCCATCTTCTTCACCATTGGGAGCGGGGTTCTTTTTTGTTGCCAAGAAGGATGGCTCCTTGAGACCCTGTATTGATTATCGCCTCTTGAATAAGATCACGGTCAAATTTCAATACCCCTTGTCTTTGCTTACTGATTTGTTTGCTAGGATTAAGGGGGCTAGCTGGTTTACTAAGATTGACCTTCGAGGGGCATATAATCTTATTCGTATCAAGCAGGGTGACGAATGGAAAACTGCATTTAATACGCCCGAAGGCCATTTTGAATACCTTGTGATGCCATTCGGACTCTCTAATGCCCCATCTGTGTTCCAATCCTTCATGCATGATATCTTTCGGAGTTATCTTGATAAATTCATGGTTGTATATTTGGATGATATTTTGATTTTTTCCAATGATTGGGAGTCTCATGTGAAACAGGTCAGGATGGTATTTCAGATCCTCCGTAATAATGCTTTGTTTGTGAAGGGGTCAAAGTGCCTCTTTGGAGTGCAGAAGGTTTCTTTTTTGGGTTTCATTTTTTCTCCCTCATCTATAGAAATGGATCCGGTTAAGGTTCAGGCCATTCATGATTGGATTCAGCCCACATCTGTGGAGAGCCTTCAGAAATTCTTGGGCTTTGCTAATTTTTATCGTCGTTTCATTGCCAACTTCTCCAGTGTGGTTAAACCCCTGACCGATTTGACCAAGAAAGGCGCTGATGTGACGAATTGGTCCTCCGCGGCTGTTTCTGCCTTTCAGGAGCTTAAACGCCAATTTACTTCTGCCCCTGTGTTGCGTCAGCCAGATGTTTCTCTTCCATTTCAGGTTGAGGTTGACGCGTCTGAGATTGGGGCAGGGGCCGTTTTGTCTCAGAGGAATTCTGATGGTTCCTTGATGAAACCGTGTGCCTTCTTTTCTTGGAAGTTTTCGCCTGTGGAACGCAATTATGATGTCGGCAATCGGGAGTTGTTGGCTATGAAGTGGGCATTTGAGGAGTGGTGACATTGGCTTGAGGGGGCCAAGCACCGTATTGTGGTCCTGACCGATCATAAGAATCTGATTTACCTCGAGTCTGCCAAACGGCTGAATCCTAGACAGGCTCAATGGTCCCTGTTTTTCTCCTGTTTTGATTTTGTGGTCTCGTACATTCCTGGTACTAAGAATGTTAAGGCGGATACCCTCTCTAGGAGTTTTTTTCCTGAATCCCCTGGGGTTCTTGAGCCGGTCGGCATTTTGAAGGAAGGGGTGATTCTTTCTGCCATCTCCCCTGATTTGCGACGGGTTCTTCAGGAATTTCAGGCTGATAAGCCTGACCGCTGTCCTGTGGGGAAACTGTTTGTTCCTGATAGATGGACTAATAAAGTGATTTCTGAGGTTCATTGTTCTGGGTTGGCTGGCCATCCTGGGATTTTTGGTACCAGAGATTTAGTTAGTAGGTCCTTTTGGTGGCCTTCTTTGTCGCGGGATGTGCATTCTTTTGTGCAGTCCTGTGGGATTTGTGCGCGGGCTAAGCCTTGCTGTTCCCGCGCTAGTGGGTTGCTTTTGCCATTACCGGTCCCCGAGAGGCCCTGGACACATATTTCTATGGATTTTATTTCCGATCTTCCTGTTTCCCAAAGAATGTCGGTTATCTGGGTTGTCTGTGACCGATTTTCTAAGATGGTTCATTTGGTGCCTTTGCCTAAATTGCCTTCCTCTTCTGATTTGGTTCCGTTGTTCCAGCATGTGGTACGTTTGCATGGTATTCCGGAGAATATTGTGTCCGACAGAGGTTCCCAGTTTGTTTCTAGGTTTTGGCGGGCCTTTTGTGCCAAGCTGGGCATTGATTTGTCTTTTTCTTCTGCATTTCATCCTCAGACAAATGGCCAGACTGAGCGAACTAATCAGACCTTGGAGACCTATTTGAGATGCTTTGTGTCTGCTGATCAGGATGATTGGGTGGCTTTTTTGCCATTGGCCGAGTTTGCCCTTAATAATCGGGCTAGTTCGGCTACTTTGGTTTCGCCTTTTTTTTGTAATTTTGGTTTTCATCCTCGTTTTTCTTCTGGGCAGGTTGAGCCTTCTGACCTTCCTGGTGTGGATTCTGTGGTCGACAGGTTGCAGCAGATTTGGGCTTATGTGGTGGACAATTTGGTGCTGTCTCAGGAGGAGGCTCAACGTTTTGCTAATCGTCGTCGGTGTGTTGGTTCCCGGCTTCGGATTGGGGATCTGGTTTGGTTATCTTCCCATCATGTTCCTATGAAGGTTTCTTCCCCTAAGTTTAAGCCTCGATTTATTGGTCCTTATAGGATTTCTGAGATTATTAATCCGGTGTCCTTTCGCCTGGCGCTTCCGGCCTCGTTTGCTATTCATAATGTCTTCCATAAATCTTTGTTGCGGAAATATGTGGAGCCTGTTGTTCCCTCTGTTGATCCTCCGGCCCCTGTATTGGTCGATGGGGAGTTGGAATATGTTGCTGAGAAGATTTTGGATTCTCGTTTTTCGAGGCGGAAGCTTCAGTACCTTGTCAAGTGGAAGGGTTATGGCCAGGAGGATAATTCTTGGGTTTCTGATGGTCATGCAGTTGATTTGGTTCATGCCTTTCATCGGGCTCATCCTGATCGTACTGGGGGCTCTGGTGAGGGTTCGGTGACCCCTCCTCAAGGGGGGGTACTGTTATGAATTCAGCTTTTGGGCTCCCTCCAGTGGTTTTAGAGGGTAATGCAGTTGTGCCTGGACTGCAGGAGTGGACATGTGTATCTACTAATTGCAAAACTGACTGGGGTACATAGCTTTGCAGGACTCTTTAGTCAGTGCCAGTTGTTCATTGTTTTTGCAGGAGTCACTTCCTTGCTGGTCTCTCCAGTTTGCTGTGCTTTTCTACAAAGATAAGTCCTGGCTTTGCTTTTGCTGTCCACCTGCTGTGGACCTTATAGTTCTGTGCATATTCATGTTTTTGTCTTGTCCAGTTTTGTCTGTGAAGGATTTTTGCAGCCTAGCTATTTCTCTGGAGATGCAGATATACCCCCCATGTCTTTAGTCAGATGTGGTGATTCGTATCTTCTGTGGTGGATATTTTCTAGTGTTTTTATACTGACCGCATAGTGCTCTGTTCTGTTCTTTCTTTTTAGCTAGTATGGCCTCCTATGCTAAAATCTGATTTCATATCTGCGTATGTTATTTCCCTCTCCTCTCACAGTCAATATTTGTGGGGGGTTATCTATCCTTTGGGGATTTTCTCTGAGGCAAGATAGGTTTCCTGTTTCTGTCTTTAGGGGTAGTTAGATCTTAGGCTGTGCTGAGGGTTCTAGGGAGTGTTAGGTACCCCCCACGGCTACTTCTAGTTGCGCTGCTAGGTTCAGGGTCTGCGGTCAGTACAGGGACCACCTTCTCCAGAGTCCGTCTCATGCTGCTCCTAGGCCACCAGATCATAACAGTTATCAACCCTTTCTATGCTGTTTGGAAACATGCAGCTCCATCTCACAGCTGCTCCTGACCTGGTCATTTCCTCTATCTATAAAATCTGACAACACCTTCTCTTCCTCAACAGTGAAAGTTTACTTCCTGGTTCCCTGGAGTTGCTGTGCTGAAATTGGAGATCATTGTTGCTGCTGGAGATTGTTGCATGCTGTTTTTGGGTGTATGCTTTCCTCATTCTCATATTCCCATTTGGATTGTACATTCCTACCATTGCCTATATTCCTTTCCACCTTTGGTCAGTGTTTTGTATGTTAAATGCTTTTTTTTTTAAGCGTTTTTGTGTTACGCGTTTATACACTAGCATTTCTGTCCCAGGCCTCCTGGGGAGGGGACAGCTTATGGTATAACAGGAGAACAGTAAGGTACAAAGCCCAAGCCTCCTCACCATTAGAGGTACCTTTGGGAGCAGGGATAGTTAGGGCCCCAGCCCTAGGGACTGATCAAGGCCCCATTCCCTAATCACAGTATCACAGAAACTTTGTAGTACATCTTATCAGAGAAATCTGCTTCTTTCTCCTACAGTTCTAATCATTATTTTTTTTAATTCTCAGTTCTGAGGTAAAATCTATATTCAGTTAAAACAGACTTTCCCATTACTTTGATAGGAGACGGGAAGGAGGAGATGAGGGAGGAGCTTTACTTCTAGCTCCTCCCTTCTCCTCATAGAATCTTATCAGTAGCAGCCGCCATCTCTTATCTTATTAATGTAACAGTCTGTCTTTTCTGAATGCAGATTTTAACATTAAATTGAGAATTTTGAAAATGAATGCTCCGTCTTCAAGCGAAAGATTTCTCTGATAACATATTATTACAAAGTTTCTTATATCCATGTGTACTACTGATTACTCTTTAACTACTAAGAAAAACAACTATTAAGAAAAAAACACATGGGGACACCACTATTCGTGATAACCAGCCTTGCTGAAGTTGACAGCTGAGGGTTGCAAACCGCAGCTTTCATTTTGCCTTGCTGATTATCAAAAATACAGAGGAACCCATACTTTAAAAAAAAAATTATTTATAGCACAGGCAGTGGCTGATGAATGCTCCCATCTGCCGTCGCCTGCTCTCATTGTTTTTAGCTGCAGCAGGTGTAGGCTGCTGACAGAAGTAGTTCCATCATCCTCCGCCTGCTCTTGTTGTTATCAGTTGAATATAACTCTCAACATTCTCCCCTGCTTGCCAGCAGGGCAGGGTTGAATGATGAGAACCATCTTCAGCACCCGGCACCGGGGGAAACAGCGTTAACTGTACCGCTGCTTCCCAGGCGCCGATACGTGTCACACTGAGGACACATGGATGTACACGTTTGCGGGACGTTTTGCATTCTTTTGCCCATGGACACATGGTTCATGGAAACACAGTGCACAGATCCACTCACTTGAATGGGACTACAAGAATATAATTAAAAGGTCAAACAGCGCAAAATTGTGCAGTACACACAGGCATCGTCCATTTCAAGCTTTCTCTATCACTATATCTAACCACATAATAATTTTATGTTACATAAAAAAAATACTAATGCAAGGCAGATTCATAAGACCATAAACAACATTTATTATATCTCATGAAAAATACCCATACCATAACTAAGGACACGTACACACAGTCAGTAGTTGGTTAGTATTTTACATTAGTATTTGTAAGCCAAAACCAGTAGTGGGTGAAAAATGTAGAAGTGGTGATGTGTTTCTATTATAATTTTCCTCTCATTGTTCCACTCCTGGTTTTGGCTTACAAATACTGATGTAGAATACTGACCAAATGCTCACCATGCGCACGTGGCCTTAAAAAACAAGATGGGACAAAATGCGGGCCCAGAAACACTGATGATTGGAAAAGCCCTGAAGTGAATCACAAAGTATATGTGCAAAGGTTGGCCACAAGAGTCACTCAACACCTATTAAAGGGGTTGTCTTCTTTAAGGTAATCTTGGTCCCTGGCTGCAGTTTGTTATAAAGTACAGGCTTGCACAAGCAAAAGTCGGTTTTCTTGACCAACCAGAAAGAAGCACATAAATTCAAAAGTCAACATATAGGTAACAGTGTATTCTTTCTGGCTTGCTGAAAATAGATGTCTGGTTAATTAAGACACAATGCTGTGTCCTCAGCACCCCAATAATCAGATTAACACCCCCAGCAGTAGGACACTTAATTGTCACAAAGTGTACACTGAGGGGAAAGTTCAGAAAAATTGTAGCATCCAAATATGATAAATGTAGAAAACTGTTCTACACTAAATTACCACAAAAATATAACCAAAATCGTATTTTGAACAAAAGTAGACAAAAAACGTTATTGATTACATTAAAAAAAAAATGAATTAAAAAAGTAGCAAATAGTGCTTACATATGAGCCAAGAAGTTAAAGTGGCACCACCAACTTGGCAGGCAGGACTGAGTTATATCAATAAAAAAAATATTCAATGAAGAGCAAAACCATATAAAGCAAAAATGACACAGACACATGATCCAAATAATTAACCATATATTAACCCACATCATGTGTCTGCTAGGACTACTGAACCCATCATCACAAACCTTACATAGATACCACCGAAAAAAAGATGATGCAATGGTCAATTTATAGAAAAAAATTATATAAACTTTATTAACACCAATTAAAAACTACATCACACCAAATTGAGACAGAGGGTGAAAAATGGAACAACACATACGCTCCGTGTGATACATAGGTAGCTGACACAATCACCCGGCAGAACAGCTAAACTCCATGGCATCTATATATATGTCTAGTCCTATCTATAGACCACTGCTAGCTGTAACCACTACGTGCTCTATTAATTACTCCACAATAAACTGATATCCTATCATTACTCACTGGTAAGAACTAGACCAAGTACACCCACATATCCTAACTGCCCATTCACAGCAGGGACCGTATAATCGGTCAATAGTATTACCTGTATGGCGGGGATACCAGAGTACAGCCGTAGTCCGGGTGAAAGCATCTGTCCCGACGCGCGTTTCGGACCTTTTCCTTTTTCAAGGGGCCTAGTTAGACTGCTCACGGCCCGTCTTAAATAGTGTCCCATCAGCGTGTATGGTGACGGCGTCACCGGAAGTTGCCCTCCCGACCCGGAAATGACGCGCCACGTCGCCGAGGCAACCGCAGCAACAACAGGCATCGGCGTCACAAGGAGGAAGGTCACATGACCCAACCTCCATGTAGAGACGCCGACAGCCAGTAGCCGCCACAGCGCCCAGGCGGCGGGCGCGTGCAGGGCAGGGACGGCAACCCCGCCGCCGTAACAAGTACTCAACCTGCACATACCTAACACCTAAGACAAGCACCACAGATATATAATGTTAATAAAGTTTATATAATTTTTTTTTCTATAAATTGACCATTGCATCATCTTTTTTTCGGTGATATCTATGTAAGGTTTGTGATGATGGGTTCAGTAGTCCTAGCAGACACATTATGTGGGTTAATATATGGTTAATTATTTCGATCATGTGTCTGTGTCATTTTTGCTTTATATGGTTAAATGTTGCTGTGTTTTGCACAGGATTCGGATCTGACATGGACTTTCAAGCCAAGGAGAAGACTTGGCTTTCACACATCGACCAAGTATTTGGGGGAGAGGGGTCCAACATTCAGCCGAGTGGTGAGGGGAGATGGGATGAGCAAGTATTGGTCCTGCAGAAAATGATAATAAAAAGAACGAAATTATGGTGGAACCGTACATTTTTGGAGAAGTATTTAAGTAAAAATATGATACCTAGAGGGTTGAGAGTACGGGTCATCCCGACGTTTCCGGTGGAGGACAGTGGGTTTGTGTCTAGGTGGGAGGAGGCGTGCAACACTTGTTCTAAAACTCTCATGCAGTTATTAAGTGAACACAATGGGATGTTAATTACCCAATTGGATACATTAATCAAAGCCATGGAAGATGAACTTGGCATGACCGATGTGACCGAAAAAGTGAAAGCCTTTCATGGTCAGACGGATAAGGCTTTAGAAGCAGTGGTCAAAAAAATTCAGACCACCCAATTGAATAAATTGAATCATGACCGTCGTGACTATGAGGGTAATCATGTATATCTATGGAGGAAAGTGATGCAAAAAGGCCATCAGCTGAAACGTACTCCATCACACTCTTCGGTTTCTTCTATAAGCGATATGTCAGATGCCTCTGAGGCATCAATAGCATCTGGGTCTGGACAGACAAGACGCAATCAAAGAGAACATACGTTTCATCCGTATAGAAGGACTAACTTTTCTCCTGTGTCTACCCGCTTTGGAAACAAGGTAATTAATTTGAGCACTCACGAGTTTACAGATGTAGATCTAGCTCTTTTGGAAAGAGGTTTTTCATTCTCACCTGCTGCACCATTTGATGCCTTTTTGGCAATAAAGGATCTACATCTGTTTGCTCGCTCATTAATTTTCAAGAAGCATTTTTTTGATGGCAATCTATTAAAATTGTTCCCAACAGAGGAAGAACAAATAGCATTACGAACTCTGGAAGAACTAGCGGTTGAACATAACACGACAGAGGGAGGTAAGATCCCAGTATCTATACGTCCTAAGTCCAAGAAGTTTCCCCCATTAGCGACATGCCCGAATGTAGATTTGTTCGTACAAATTGTTAGTAAAGAACTGTGTGAGATACCACGTTATATTTATAATGATAATCTCACTGGGGGCGAACGGGAGCGGCTGCGTGTCCTTCAGAATTTGACTGATGTAGTTTTTAAACCGGCGGACAAGGGGGGGAACGTGGTTGTGTGGCCTAAGGTCTTGTATGAAAAAGAGGCATTTCGCCAACTTGGCAATGCCACATGTTATAAAAAACTCACGTTCAACCCCTTGTCCGCTTATTCTCAACAGTTGAGATCTATCATTGATGGAGCAAGGGATGTGGGAACAATATCAAAAGATTTGGCCAGTGCCCTAATTGTATCTGATCCTGTGGTTCCCACGTTCTACTTGCTGCCTAAACTATATAAGGACGCGCGGACGCCCCCGGGTCGCCCCATTATTTCCGGGCGAGGGAATTACCTTGAACATATAAATAGATGGATAGACTCTAAACTTCAACCGCTAGTTGAGGGTTTGCCATCTTTCTTGAAAGACACAGGAGAATTGTTGAGGCGAGTTGATGGCCTTCATTTGGAGGATGACATGATGCTGGTGACGGGGGACGTTGAGTCCCTCTACACCAGCATCAGGCATGTGGATGGTGTCCATGCTGTGAAATTCTTTTTGACCATGTCTAATTTACCGGGTGATATTAGAGAATTGGTCGTTGATTTATTGAACTTCACGTTGACACATAATTTTTTTGTTTTTAAGGGGTCTTTCTTCCTACAGCTCCAGGGAACAGCAATGGGGGCTTCCTTTGCCCCGGCGTATGCCAATCTGTTCTTGGGGCTGTGGGAGAGAGACCTCATCCTGCCAGATCAGCCGTCGCAGATGTGCCGCGTCCTATCTTGGACGCGGTACATCGATGACATTTTGCTGATCTGGCAGGGATCACGTGATGATCTTCATAACTTTATGAAGTCACTGAATGACAATGACCAAAACATCCTTATCACCCATAAATGTGACACTTCAATCATAGAATTTCTTGATGTTACACTAAAGAAAGATGTGAGGGGTGAGATACAGACGGACATTTTCCGCAAGCCCACCTCCACGAACATGTTGTTGCATGCTACCTCCTCCCATCCGGGTCACATGATCCAGTCTGTCCCCACCGGACAATTTCTGCGGTTGCGGAGACTTTGCTCCACAGACAGTGACTTTTATTTACAGGCAGAAGATTTAAAGCAACGCCTGAGGGAGCGAGGCTTCAGCAACCGCATGATTAAAAAAGCATATAATCGTGCAAAAGGTTCCTCCAGAAATGAGTTATTATATGGGACACGCCAACCAAAAGAATGTGGTGATGTAAGATTCGTCACCAATTTCCATTCACATTTCCGGAAAATGAGGAGAATTCTTAATAAATCGTGGCATATCTTGAAGGCCGACCCAGTTATTTCTAGATTCATTCCTGATAGGGCTGTTATTACAGCCAGAAGATCGAGGAATTTATGGGACCGATTGGTCCGTAGTCACTATATGGGAGAGCCGTCTACCACATTCCTTGACCAGATTAAGAGACGTCATGGAAGTGCCCCATGCGGCCACTGTGTGGCCTGCTCAAATATGGATCGTATAGACACATTTAAGAATCAAGAGGGCTCTAGAGAATTCAGTATAAAAACAAATATTACGTGTACAAGTAGGAACGTAATTTATTACGCTTATTCTGACTCATGGATATGTAGAACGTAGTGGTGCCTGGATAGACCCTTCTTTTTAGGCGCTTCCGTATTCACCTGTACTCACGTTCATACCGATTAATCAGACAGCTTAACTCAGCCACGATCTCATGTAAGAAGACTCCAGGAAAAGAGGGTTGCTTTAACTGAAATTCTTGTATTATGATGAAAGTAGCAGGTAAAAAGGAATATTCAACAGAGGACATGTAGTTGGATGCATACAGATGGAGGAATAATAACAAAATGGAGAATAAGGGCGTGAACAAACATACATCACAAGACTACAGTGAGAGAGTTGGGACAAAATACAGGGAAAGGCAAACTTCTGCCTAGAAAGAAGGATCGAACACAAGCAATGCAAACATTGAATGCTTTCCTAAGTCGTGAGACATGACACTCCCCGTCTGAAGTCCTTGGATTTCACGATGTCCGTAATTCTTCGAAGTCGTTCGAAGCTGAAAATGAAAAACAAGAGGAAAGAAAACATGCATGCAATAATAAACATCTAAGATTTTAAAGTCCAAACTCGTTGTTGTCGACCTGTAGATCAAACCGAAAGATAAGTCCAAATATATTAAACCCATCTTCAGATTGGGGAAGCCGCAAACATGCCAACTCTTCCACCAACCCAGAATCCAATGGGAATGTTAACAGTTCAATCCAATGGAAAATGTCAATATTCAATAAACTGGGAGATGAGGAGGAATGCTCCCCGCCGTGAGCAACGTCCAGGAGCATGTTCAGTTCATGTGATGTCCTCCTTTCGTAGAAGCAGCACGAGTTCAGTGACCGGGCGGAAGAAGATTCGGGTAGAGCCCCCTTTTGTCACCTTAACTTCTATCTTACGAGTCTTTCCGTCCTCACTGGGTAGGACCTTGGCGATAAGTCCCATTGGCCAGTCATTGCGATGAGCCTCTTTGTCCATTAAGAGAACGAGGTCTCCTTCTGGGAGAGTGGGACTGGGCGTCTGCCATTTGTGACGGTTTTGAAGCAAGTGCAAATATTTAGTCTTCCAGCGATGCCAAAACACGTTAGCCGGATGTTGTACTTGCCTCCACTGACGTTTGTAAATGTCCTTGTTATCGAAATTCCCAGGCGGAACTGTAGCAGCTCCAGTCTTCTGTGTAAGAAGTGTAGCTGGAGTAAGGATCATTGGAGCATCGGGGTCGGATGATACTGGAACCAAAGGTCTAGCATTTATTATGGCTGACACTTGGAAGGTGAAGGTGTCCCGTTTGATATCCCACAGTAGACCAAGGCTGCGCTGTGTTGCAGGAACATCAGAACCCAAGTCGAGGTCTTTTAGGTTTGTGGCATGGTCTTCAGATGGAAACGCGTTCATTACCTCTTGACTGTTAGAGATAATCTTGTGGAGTCTGAGGTTTGATGTGGATAGCATTTCCTGTGTCCTGGAGAGTAGGTCGATTGCATCTTGACTTGTGGGCAAGGACTTGAGCCCATCGTCCACGTAGAAGTTCTTCTCTACAAATTGCCGAGCATCGGATCCGTACTCTCTCTCACCTTCCTGGGCTGTCCGTCTCAGACCATAGATCGCCACAGCAGGTGAGGGACTATTGCCGAAGACATGGACCTTCATCCGGTAGTCTATGACCTGATTGTTGACATTGTTGTCTTTGTGCCATAGGAACCTAAGATAGTTTCTGTTGTCTTCTTTCACGATGAAGCAATGAAACATCTGCTGAATGTCGGCCATTATGGCGACAGGTTCTTGTCTGAAGCGGATCAATACTCCAAGGAGGCTGTTGTTCAGGTTGGGCCCAGTTAGGAGCAGGTTATTGAGAGAGAGGCCTTCAAACTGAGCACTGAAGTCAAACACCACTCTGATCTGATTAGGCTTGCGAGGGTGATAGACACCAAAGGATGGAAGATACCAACATTCTTCTCCCTCCCTCAGTGGTGGCGCAGGTTCAGCATGATCTCTGTCAAAGATGTTCTGCATAAAGTCAATGAAGTGCTTCTCCATCTCTGGTTTCCTCTTTAGGGTACGCTTTAAGGATGAGAACCTTGCAGTTGCTTGCTGCAGGTTGTTCGGCAACCTCACTCTTGGGAAACGAAAGGGTAAAGGAGCTACCCAACTGTTGGAGTCATCTTGAGCAAATTCTGTATTCATAACCTTTATGAACTCTTTATCTTCCCTTGTGGGTGCCAACTTGTTGTCACTACTTGTAGAGTCGAACACTGATGACCCGAGGTTTTCATCCCAGGGCTGGTGCGTGTTCATGTTGTTGAAGGATTCCTGTTGCCAGTTGGTGTTGCTCACTTTCTCTTTCACCCAGTAGTGATGTGGGCATGGTTGGAAATGGGTGCTGCGACCATTTGACAAGATGTGTGTTTTGTAAGAGGAGATGTTGTTAGGTCTCTTCATCTTGTGTATGCAAACGTTGCCTACGATTACCCAGCCTAGATCTAAGCGTTGGGCAAATGGTGCGTCGTGTGGTCCGTTAATTTGCTGACGTACCTTGTGCAGCCGGAGAATGTCTCTGCCCAGCAGAATCAGGATATCTGCTTTGTTGTTGAGGGCTGGTATCTTGTTTGCTATCCTCTTGAGATGTTGATGATGAAGAGCAGCCTCTGGCGTTGGGATCTCTTCTCGATTGGATGGAATCTGGTTGCACTCGACCAGTGTAGGTAACGGTATCTCGACGGTGTTCTCGAGAGATGTCGCTGTAAGGCCACTGGCCCTTCTCCCAGAAACCTCTGTAACACCACTGCAGGTACCTAAGGTGTAAGGGTAAGCATTTCCCTTTAAGTTAAACATATCAAAGAGTTCTGACCTTGCAAGTGATCGGTTGCTCTGATCATCCAGAAGGACATACACCTTCACGGCTTTCTCTGGGTGACCGTTGGGATACACGTTCACCAGGCAAATCTTCGCACAGGACTTGTCCCAGAGGTCTTCTCCGCAGACTTCTGTGCATGAAGAAGATATTGTGGTATGGCTTGCAGTTTGAGCTGCGTCCTCCCCGCCATGGCTCATGGTGAGGGAAGGAGTAAGTGTAGAGTCAGGACGGAATGGGTGGAGTGCTTGTACGTGGTCCTCACTGTCACACTCCATGCACTTAATTGTAGTTTTACAGTCTTTAGCAAGGTGTTCAGTAGAAGCACAACATCTGTAGCATACCCCGAACTTCTTTAGAAGCTCCTTGCGTTCTTCGAGCGGTTTCTTCCTGAAGCCGATGCACTTTTTTAAGGGATGTGGCTTCTTGTGGATGGGACATTCACGATTTGGGTTCTCTATCTTTTCACCCTTGTTACTGTTGCCTGGGGCTGATGTTGGTAAGGGAAGAATATCCGTCTTCTTCACTGACACTGGACCCCTGCGGTTTCTGTCATTCGAGCGTGCGCTGACGTATTTAGAAGGAGGTGAAGCTGGGCCACTGGATTCTTCGTAGGAAAAGCTTGGGTCGTTCTTACGCTCTGCCACGTCTTTTATAAACTCACAGAAGTAGGAGAATGGAGGAAATGACACTTGATGGTCTTTCTTGTATTTTGACCCTAGTGTAGTCCACTTTTCTTGTACATTGTACGGTAGCTTGGAGATAATGGGATTTACTCCACGAGCAGTGTCCAGGTAGCTGAGGCCAGGTAGGTGGGTGTCTGCCTTGGCCAGCTGGAGCTCTAACAGCAAGTCACTGAGCTCTAGGAACTTTGAACTGTCTTTGCTTGATATCTTTGGAAAACTCTGTAATCGCTTGAACAGTGCATCCTCTATGGCTTCTGGACTGCCAAAGTTTTTCTCTAGTCTTTCCCATGCAGCCATGAGACCAGCCATTGGATTACTGATATGTACAGACCTGAGTCTCTTGACACGCTCTGTGGATTGTGGTCCTAGCCATCTGATTAGCAGGTCCAGCTCTTCGGTAGCAGTGATGCCGAGGTCACTAGTTACGGTTCTAAAGGCATTTTTCCAACCTCTGTAATTTTCAGGTTGGTCGTCAAACCTTGTGAGACCGGTTTTAGTAAGTTCGCGGCGAATCATGTACCTTGCGAAGTCGGACATGTCTGTTCTTTCTGACTTAGGATGCACAAATGTAGGCTGAGCAGTGTTGTACATAGGGGTGAAGACGTCCTGGCCTTGAAACGTGGGTAAGTATGGAGTGGCATATGCATTTAGTCCAGCAACCGGTTTGGTGGGTATAGTCTCTGCTACATGCGGAGCTGGCACTGCGCGGTTGTCGAGAGTATAATGACCTGCCGGCATATTGGGTTGCGTGTAGATAATAGCCTGTGGAGTTTGGTGAGATGCGGGGTCTTGGCGCATACTGGAATACGAAGGAAGTTCAAGTTTGGGAGCATTGTGCTGACCTTGAATGCAGGGTTCTGTAAGTGGATCGGCATCCTGGTGCCCTGGAGAAGCATGAACGCTACCAGGAGTGTTAGTAATGATCTGCGGTTCGCCATTTTGGCTTAGCACGTAGTCTCTTGTGCGTTCAATAGGGTCTTCTGCCTCCACTTCACACAAACTGATGCTGTCTCTTTGACTCCCACTGATAGCTCGCTCCAGGATCCTTAACTCTGCCATGGCTGTCGCGTGCTCGCATTCCTTCTCCAGAGCTTCCTTGCGTGCTGCATCCGCATCCATTTCTGCTCTCCTTTGTGCTGCGGCTGCATCCATTTCTGCTCTCCTTTGTGCTGCGGCTGCATCCATTTCTGCTCTCTTTTGTGCTGCGGCTGCATCCATTTCTGCTCTCCTTTGTGCTGCGGCTGCATCCATTTCTGCTCTCTTTTGTGCTGTGGCTGCATCCATTTCTGCTCTCCTTTGCGCAAAGGCAGCTTGTATCTTAGACGTTTCAGCCTTAGCACGTGCTCTTATAAGCTGCTCGCTGAGAGTGGAATATTTTGATGAACTAGACCTAGATGAGCGTTTTGAGTGCTTGGACAATTTTGATGAGCGAGTTGATGCATCTGGTGTCCGTGCAATTTTAGCCTCTAACTTGGTTTTAATGTCACGTACGGTGCAGTCTCTTTCAGAATTAAGCTGCTGGAAACTTTGCAATTCGATTAAAGTCTCTGGCAGATTCAGATTTTTCAGGAGAATAATGTATTGGTCAGTCTTCTCCACATACATTTGGTATGCTGTGCATAATTGTTCTAGGGCTCCCTCAAGTGGTAACTCATGAGAAGCAGGCCTTGATACAGTGTCTATGTGATTCAGCACTTTCTCCCACAGTGAAGACACATCACTATACATGACACATTTTGCAGTCTCTAAATTCTCCATGACTTTCCATGTAGGTTTGACTGTACGTTTTCCCCTTTCACTAGCTGGTGGATGGGGATCTGGGTCTCTTTCCTGTGTTTGTAAGTCTGGTAGGGACATTGTATTCCTTGCTTCAGACATGATTTGATTGCAGGCAGGAAGAGAGGATGATGAGGGTTATACTTCTCCCTGTTTATCTGCAGTGTGTGCTTCTATGCACGCTGGGGTCTGGCTGGGAACTGGGTTACTATCTATCTGGGAAATGTCCTTTTCCACTGAGGTTCAGCACAGACCTTGAGTTACTGTCTCTGAAGGCAGGCTATTCCTTTTTACTATTCTGACTCATGGATATGTAGAACGTAGTGGTGCCTGGATAGACCCTTCTTTTTAGGCGCTTCCGTATTCACCTGTACTCACGTTCATACCGATTAATCAGACAGCTTAACTCAGCCACGATCTCATGTAAGAAGACTCCAGGAAAAGAGGGTTGCTTTAACTGAAATTCTTGTATTATGATGAAAGTAGCAGGTAAAAAGGAATATTCAACAGAGGACATGTAGTTGGATGCATACAGATGGAGGAATGATAACAAAATGGAGAATAAGGGCGTGAACAAACATACATCACAAGACTACAGTGAGAGAGTTGGGACAAAATACAGGGAAAGGCAAACTTCTGCCTAGAAAGAAGGATCGAACACAAGCAATGCAAACATTGAATGCTTTCCTAAGTCGTGAGACATGACAACGCTGTCTGTCCATGTAATATGATCTACGTGGGGATGACTACTAGACAGCTCAAGATAAGAATTCGTGAGCATGTACTTGGTATCGAGGCAGCAGCTACGGCGGAAGATGTGACACTGCTTAAAACGATTCCCCGTCATTTCAGCAGGTTCCATGGATGTGATGGTAGGCAATTTCGGGTCAGAGGCATTGATATGCTTGACGTCAATATTCGGGGTGGAGGAATGTTTAGGAGGTTGGCTCAATTAGAGTCCAGGTGGATATGGACATTGGGCTCAGTCCATCCATCTGGACTCAATGAGAACCTTAGTTTTACCCCGTTTCTCTAATCACCTCTCTGTGCTAGACAATTGGGACACAATCCGCCTGTGTGTGCATATTTTATAATGTTTTTATGTTCATTTTAGTTACGAGTATGTGTGGAGACACTGTGGACTTCGAGGATCGGCATACCGAATGATGGTTGCATTGGTATACATCTATGGTGGGGAGCCGTTTAAACGCAAGGAGGAATGAATAACATCTGATGCCTATTTTCCTTGGATACTACGTCATGCGTATTTGAATCCTCATTATTATTATTGCCTTTACTTTGTTCTCTATTGGATGTATGACATTGTTTCAGTGTGTAATATGTATAGAAATGCTAGGACATCTTTTGGTATTATTTATTATCGTATAGTTTACTGTATTGTTAAGTGATATATGTGGCTTTCTCTACATATTTGCATATATGTGCATTCTATTATAGTTCGGGTAATAGGTAGATTATTATTATACATCTTGATATATCCTATTTAGTCGGTATATCTTATATTGCATAGCGGTTCTGTTTTGGCCCCCATATTCTATGTAAGATCCCCTGTATTGTCTCTACATATCTTGGTCTTTTTATATATCTGTGGTGCTTGTCTTAGGTGTTAGGTATGTGCAGGTTGAGTACTTGTTACAGCGGCGGGGTTGCCGTCCCTGCCCTGCACGCGCCCGCCGCCTGGGCGCTGTGGCGGCTACTGGCTGTCGGCGTCTCTACATGGAGGTTGGGTCATGTGACCTTCCTCCTTGTGACGCCGATGCCTGTTGTTGCTGCGGTTGCCTCGGCGACGTGGCGCGTCATTTCCGGGTCGGGAGGGCAACTTCCGGTGACGCCGTCACCATACACGCTGATGGGACACTATTTAAGACGGGCCGTGAGCAGTCTAACTAGTGTTATGACCCCAATGGCGAGGGTCTCAGAGGAACGTGGAAGTCTGCAAGATACAAAAATCCAGCTCATAGGGCAGTGGTAACTGGGTTGACCATATATCTACTCCTAACGCCAACACTAGAAGTAGCCGGGGGTCATACCTACGTTGATCCTAGATGACTCGCGCCAGCCGGAGAATCTAAATACCCCTAGTAGAGGAAAACAAAGACCTCTCTTGCCTCCAGAGAAAGGGACCCCAAAGCAGGATAGAAGCCCCCCACAAATAATAACGGTGAGGTAAGAGGAAATGACAAACACAGAAATGAACCAGGTTTAGCACAGAGAGGCCCGCTAACTAATAGCAGAATATAGAAAGGTAACTTATATGGTCAACAAAAAACCCTATCAAAAATCCACACTGGAAATTCAAGAACCCCCGAACCGTCTAACGGTCCGGGGGGAGAACACCAGCGCCCTAGAGCTTCCAGCAAAAGTCAGGATACAGATTAGGAACAAGCTGGACAAAAATACAAAACCAAAAACAAAAAGCAAAAAGCAAAGTAAATGACTTAGCTGAATAACCGGACCAGGATCAGTAGACAAGAGCACAGCAGATTAGCTCTGATAACTACGTTGCCAGGCATAGAACTGAGTGTCCAGGGAGCTTATAAAGCAACGCCCCTAACTAACGACCCAGGTGCGGATAAAAGGAAAGACAGAAAAACCAGAGTCAAAAAACTAGTAACCACTAGAGGGAGCCAAAAAGCAAATTCACAACAGTACCCCCCCCTTAGTGAGGGGTCACCGAACCCTCACCACGACCACCAGGGCGATCAGGATGAGCGGCATGAAAGGCACGAACTAAATCGGCCGCATGAACATCAGAGGCGACCACCCAGGAATTATCCTCCTGACCATAGCCCTTCCACTTGACCAGGTACTGAAGTCTTCGCCTGGAGAGGCGAGAATCCAAGATCTTCTCCACCACGTACTCCAACTCGCCCTCAACCAACACCGGAGCAGGAGGCTCAGCAGAAGGAACTACAGGCACAACGTACCGCCGCAACAAGGACCTATGAAATACATTGTGAATAGCAAACGACACAGGAAGATCCAGACGAAAAGATACAGGATTAAGGATTTCCAATATCTTGTAAGGACCAATAAAACGAGGTTTAAATTTGGGAGAGGAGACCTTCATAGGAACAAAGCGGGAAGAAAGCCATACCAAATCCCCAACGCGTAGTCGGGGACCCACACCGCGGCGGCGGTTGGCAAAGCGCTGAGCCCTCTCCTGTGACAACTTCAAGTTGTCCACCACATGATTCCAGATCCGCTGCAACCTATCCACCACAGAATCCACCCCAGGACAGTCAGAAGACTCCACATGACCTGAAGAAAAGCGAGGATGGAAACCAGTGTTGCAGAAAAAAGGCGAAACCAAGGTGGCGGAACTAGCCCGATTATTAAGGGCAAACTCAGCCAACGGCAAGAATGTCACCCAATCGTCCTGATCAGCAGAGACAAAACACCTCAAATAAGCCTCCAAAGTCTGATTGGTTCGCTCCGTCTGTCCATTAGTCTGAGGATGGAAAGCAGAGGAAAACGACAAATCAATGCCCATCCTACTACAAAAGGATCGCCAGAACCTGGAAACGAACTGGGATCCTCTATCTGACACAATATTCTCAGGGATGCCGTGCAAACGAACCACGTTCTGGAAAAACACAGGAACCAGATCGGAAGAGGAAGGCAGCTTAGGCAAAGGAACCAAATGGACCATCTTGGAGAAGCGATCACATATCACCCAGATAACAGACATGCCCTGAGATAGCGGAAGATCAGAAATGAAATCCATGGAGATATGTGTCCAAGGTCTCTTCGGGACAGGCAAGGGCAAGAGCAACCCGCTGGCACGAGAACAGCAAGGCTTAGCTCTAGCACAAGTCCCACAGGACTGCACAAATGACCGCACATCCCTTGACAAAGAAGGCCACCAAAAGGACCTGGCCACCAGATCTCTGGTGCCAAAAATTCCCGGGTGACCTGCCAACACCGAGGAATGAACCTCGGAAATGACTCTGCTGGTCCACTTATCCGGAACAAACAGTCTGTCAGGTGGACAAGACTCAGGCCTATCAGCTTGAAATCTCTGCAACACACGTCGCAGATCCGGAGAAATAGCTGATAAGATAACTCCATCCTTAAGAATACCAACAGGATCAGCGACTCCAGGAGCATCAGGCACAAAGCTCCTAGAAAGAGCATCGGCCTTCACATTCTTTGAACCTGGTAAATACGAGACAACAAAATCAAAGCGGGAGAAAAACAATGACCAGCGGGCCTGTCTCGGATTAAGGCGTTTAGCAGACTCGAGATACATCAGATTTTTGTGATCAGTCAAGACCACCACACGATGCTTAGCACCCTCGAGCCAATGACGCCACTCCTCAAATGCCCACTTCATGGCCAACAACTCCCGATTGCCCACATCATAATTTCGCTCGGCAGGCGAAAACTTCCTAGAGAAAAAGGCACAAGGTTTCATAACAGAGCAACCAGGGCCTCTCTGCGACAAAACGGCCCCTGCTCCAATCTCCGAAGCATCCACCTCAACCTGAAAGGGAAGTGAGACATCGGGCTGGCACAAAACAGGCGCCGAAGTAAACCGGCGTTTCAACTCCTGGAAAGCCTCCACGGCAGCAGGAGCCCAGTTAGCTACATCGGAGCCCTTCTTGGTCATATCCGTCAAAGGTTTCACAACGCTAGAAAAATTAGCGATAAAACGACGGTAGAAGTTAGCGAAACCCAAGAACTTCTGAAGACTCTTAACTGACGAGGGCTGAGTCCAATCAAGAATAGCTCGGACCTTGACCGGGTCCATCTCCACAGCAGAAGGGGAAAAAATAAACCCCAAAAAGGGAACCTTCTGTACACCAAAGAGACACTTTGAGCCTTTGACAAACAAAGAATTTTCACGCAAAATTTTAAAGACCAACCTGACCTGCTCCACATGCGAGTCCCAATCATCAGAAAAAACCAAAATATCATCCAGATAAACGATCAAAAATTTATCCAGATACTTCCGGAAAATGTCATGCATAAAGGACTGAAAAACTGAAGGCGCATTGGAGAGCCCAAAAGGCATCACCAAGTACTCAAAATGACCTTCGGGCGTATTGAATGCGGTTTTCCATTCATCACCTTGCTTAATGCGCACAAGGTTGTACGCACCACGAAGGTCTATCTTGGTGAACCACTTGGCACCTTTAATTCGGGCAAACAAGTCAGACAACAGCGGCAGAGGATACTGAAATTTGACAGTGATCTTATTTAAAAGCCGATAATCAATACAAGGCCTCAAAGATCCGTCCTTTTTAGCCACAAAAAAGAATCCTGCACCAAGAGGGGAAGAAGACGGACGAATATGTCCTTTCTCCAAAGACTCCTTGATATACGAACGCATAGCGGTATGTTCAGGTACCGACAGATTAAAGAGTCTTCCCTTAGGAAATTTACTGCCTGGAATCAAATCTATAGCACAGTCACAGTCCCTATGAGGAGGCAATGCACTGGACCTGGACTCGCTAAAGACATCCTGATAATCAGACAAATACTCCGGAACTTCCGAAGGCGTAGAAGAAGCAATAGACACAGGCAGGATATCCCCATGAATACCACGACAGCCCCAACTAGAAACTGACATAGCCTTCCAGTCCAGGACGGGATTATGGGTCTGTAACCATGGCAGCCCTAAAACAACCAAATCATGCATTTTATGTAAAACAAGAAAACGTATCACCTCGCGGTGTTCAGGAGTCATGCACATGGTAACCTGTGTCCAATACTGCGGTTTATTTGCTGCCAATGGCGTAGCATCAATACCCCTAAGAGGAATAGGATTTTCTAATGGTTCAAGAGTAAAACCACAGCGCTTAGCAAATGACAGATCCATAAGACTCAGGGCAGCACCTGAATCTACAAACGCCATGACAGGATAAGACGACAGTGAGCAAATCAAAGTTACAGACAGAATAAATTTAGGTTGCAAATTTCCAGCGGTGACCGGACCAACAACCTTAGCTATACGTTTAGAGCATGCTGAGATAACATGTGTAGAATCACCACAGTAGTAGCACAAGCCATTCCGACGTCTATGAATTTTCCGCTCATTTCTGGTCAGGATTCTATCACATTGCATTAAATCAGGTGTCTGTTCAGACAACACCATGAGGGAATTTGCGGTTTTTCTATCACATTGCACCGAATTAGGTGTCTGTTCAGACAACACCATGAGGGAATTTGCGGTCTTGCGCTCCCGCAATCGCCGGTCAATTTGAATAGCCAGTGCCATAGCATCATTCAGACCTGTGGGAATGGGAAAACCCACCATAACATCTTTAATGGCATCAGAAAGACCATTTCTAAAATTAGCGGCCAGTGCACAGTCGTTCCAATGTGTCAGCACGGACCATTTCCGAAATTTTTGGCAATACACTTCAGCCTCGTCCTGCCCCTGAGACATAGCCAGCAGGGCCTTTTCTGCCTGAATCTCAAGATTGGGTTCCTCATAAAGTAAACCGAGCGCCAGAAAAAACGCATCAATATCAGCCAATGCCGGATCTCCTGGCGCCAGCGAAAAAGCCCAATCTTGAGGGTCACCCCGTAAGAACGAAATAACACTTTTTACTTGCTGAGCGGAGTCTCCAGATGAACAGGGTCTCAGGGACAAAAACAATTTACAATTATTCTTGAAATTCCTAAACTTAAACCTGTCTCCGGAAAACAGTTCAGGAATCGGTATCTTAGGTTCTGACCCAGGACTTCTGATAACATAATCTTGTATGCCCTGCACACGAGTAGCCAGCTGGTCCACACTTGTAATCAAGGTCTGGACATTCATGTCTGCAGCAAGCATAAGCCACTCTGAGGTAAAGGGGATGAAGAAAAAAAAAAAAAAATGAGAGAGGAGAAAAAAAAAACTCAGAATCTTCTTTCTTATAATCCCTCTTTTGCAATGCATTAAACATTTAATATAGGCCTGGCAAACTGTTATGACCCCAATGGCGAGGGTCTCAGAGGAACGTGGAAGTCTGCAAGATACAAAAATCCAGCTCATAGGGCAGTGGTAACTGGGTTGACCATATATCTACTCCTAACGCCAACACTAGAAGTAGCCGGGGGTCATACCTACGTTGATCCTAGATGACTCGCGCCAGCCGGAGAATCTAAATACCCCTAGTAGAGGAAAACAAAGACCTCTCTTGCCTCCAGAGAAAGGGACCCCAAAGCAGGATAGAAGCCCCCCACAAATAATAACGGTGAGGTAAGAGGAAATGACAAACACAGAAATGAACCAGGTTTAGCACAGAGAGGCCCGCTAACTAATAGCAGAATATAGAAAGGTAACTTATATGGTCAACAAAAAACCCTATCAAAAATCCACACTGGAAATTCAAGAACCCCCGAACCGTCTAACGGTCCGGGGGGAGAACACCAGCGCCCTAGAGCTTCCAGCAAAAGTCAGGATACAGATTAGGAACAAGCTGGACAAAAATACAAAACCAAAAACAAAAAGCAAAAAGCAAAGTAAATGACTTAGCTGAATAACCGGACCAGGATCAGTAGACAAGAGCACAGCAGATTAGCTCTGATAACTACGTTGCCAGGCATAGAACTGAGTGTCCAGGGAGCTTATAAAGCAACGCCCCTAACTAACGACCCAGGTGCGGATAAAAGGAAAGACAGAAAAACCAGAGTCAAAAAACTAGTAACCACTAGAGGGAGCCAAAAAGCAAATTCACAACAAACTAGGCCCCTTGAAAAAGGAAAAGGTCCGAAACGCGCGTCGGGGCAGACGCTTTCACCCGGACTACGGCTGTACTCTGGTATCCCCGCCATACAGGTAATACTATTGACCGATTATACGGTCCCTGCTGTGAATGGGCAGTTAGGATATGCGGGTGTACTTGGTCTAGTTCTTACCAGTGAGTAATGATAGGATATCAGTTTATTGTGGAGTAATTAATAGAGCACGTAGTGGTTACAGCTAGCAGTGGTCTATAGATAGGACTAGACATATATATAGATGCCATGGAGTTTAGCTGTTCTGCCGGGTGATTGTGTCAGCTACCTATGTATCACACGGAGCGTATGTGTTGTTCCATTTTTCACCCTCTGTCTCAATTTGGTGTGATGTAATTTTTAATTGGTGTTAATAAAGTTTATATAATTTTTTTCTATAAATTGACCATTGCATCATCTTTTTTTCGGTGGTAGCAATGAAGAGCAAAAGCAGGTGAGTATAGCAGATCCAGATATTCAAAACAGAGACACTAATTGCATCACTTTCCTCCATAGATATACATGATTACCCTCATAGTCACGACGGTCACGATTCAATTTATTCAATTGGGTGGTCTGAATTTTTTTGACCACTGCTTCTAAAGCCTTATCCGTCTGACCATGAAAGGCTTTCACTTTTTCGGTCACATCGGTCATGCCAAGTTCATCTTCCATGGCTTTGATTGATGTATCCAATTGGGTAATTAACATCCCATTGTGTTCACTTAATAACTGCATGAGAGTTTTAGAACAAGTGTTGCACGCCTCCTCCCACCTAGACACAAACCCACTGTCCTCCACCGGAAACGTCGGGATGACCCGTACTCTCAACCCTCTAGGTATCATATTTTTACTTAAATACTTCTCCAAAAATGTACGGTTCCACCATAATTTCGTTCTTTTTATTATCATTTTCTGCAGGACCAATACTTGCTCATCCCATCTCCCCTCACCACTCGGCTGAATGTTGGACCCCTCTCCCCCAAATACTTGGTCGATGTGTGAAAGCCAAGTCTTCTCCTTGGCTTGAAAGTCCATGTCAGATCCGAATCCTGTGCAAAACACAGCAACATTTAACCATATAAAGCAAAAATGACACAGACACATGATCGAAATAATTAACCATATATTAACCCACATAATGTGTCTGCTAGGACTACTGAACCCATCATCACAAACCTTACATAGATATCACCGAAAAAAAGATGATGCAATGGTCAATTTATAGAAAAAAAAATTATATAAACTTTATTAACATTATATATCTGTGGTGCTTGTCTTAGGTGTTAGGTATGTGCAGGTTGAGTACTTGTTACGGCGGCGGGGTTGCCGTCCCTGCCCTGCACGCGCCCGCCGCCTGGGCGCTGTGGCGGCTACTGGCTGTCGGCGTCTCTACATGGAGGTTGGGTCATGTGACCTTCCTCCTTGTGACGCCGATGCCTGTTGTTGCTGCGGTTGCCTCGGCGACGTGGCGCGTCATTTCCGGGTCGGGAGGGCAACTTCCGGTGACGCCGTCACCATACACGCTGATGGGACACTATTTAAGACGGGCCGTGAGCAGTCTAACTAGGCCCCTTGAAAAAGGAAAAGGTCCGAAACGCGCGTCGGGACAGATGCTTTCACCCGGACTACGGCTGTACTCTGGTATCCCCGCCATACAGGTAATACTATTGACCGATTATACGGTCCCTGCTGTGAATGGGCAGTTAGGATATGTGGGTGTACTTGGTCTAGTTCTTACCAGTGAGTAATGATAGGATATCAGTTTATTGTGGAGTAATTAATAGAGCACGTAGTGGTTACAGCTAGCAGTGGTCTATAGATAGGACTAGACATATATATAGATGCCATGGAGTTTAGCTGTTCTGCCGGGTGATTGTGTCAGCTACCTATGTATCACACGGAGCGTATGTGTTGTTCCATTTTTCACCCTCTGTCTCAATTTGGTGTGATGTAGTTTTTAATTGGTGTTAATAAAGTTTATATAATTTTTTTCTATAAATTGACCATTGCATCATCTTTTTTTCGGTGGTATCAATGAAGAGCAAAAGCAGGTGAGTATAGCAGATCCAGATATTCAAAACAGAGACACTAATTGTACATCATATTATGTCAAATCATTTGACCCATATAGGGTGCGCATATTCCATAACTATATACCACTGATCATGACTATTACACCTATATTGCCCTAAAGGCAGGAAATCAAAAGTAAACATAGCTTACCAATGCCCAGGAGATGGTGCCACTAACCCTTCGCGTTTCGGCAGCGTGCCTTCATCAGTGGGAGTGGCATCAAAGCCTAACTTTGCTCCTTATAATCTATAGATTTGGCTATCTTAGGAGGATATCTGTTTGTGCAGGTAACTATTACTGTGCAGAATTATTAGGCAACTTATTTACAACCAAATATATTAACATCTCACGTGTTTATTTTCACCAGGTAAACCAATATAACTGCACAAAATATAGAAATAAACATTTCTGACATGCAAAAACAAAATCCAAAAATTTTTAGTGACCAATATAGCCACCTTTCTTTATGATGACACTCAACAGCCTTCCATCCATAGATTCTGTCAGTTGCTTGATCTATTTACGATCAACATTGCGTGCAGCAGCCACCACAGCCTCCCAGACACTACAGTGTACTGTTTTCCCTCCCTGTAGATCTCACATTTTATGAGGGACGACAGGTTCTCTATGGGGTTCCGATCAGGTGAACAAGGGAGCCATGCCATTGTTTTTTCTTCTTTGAGACCTTTACTGGCCAGCAACACTGTGGAGTAGTTGGAGGCATGTGATGGAGCATTGTCCTGCATGAAAATCATGTTTTTCTTGAATGATACTGACTTCTTCCTGTACCACTGCTTGAAGAAGTTGTCTTCCAGAAACTGGCAGTAGGTCTGGGAGTTGATCTTCACTCCATCCTCAACCCGAAAAGGTCCCACAAGTTCATCTTTGATGATACCAGCCCATACCAACCAAACCTTCAAAAAGAACCTGAAGACCCACCTCTTCCGACAAGCCTACAACCTGCAGTAACCACCAATTGACCAAACCGCTGCATGACCAGCTCTATCCTCACCTACTGTATTCTCACCCATCCCTTGTAGATTGTGAGCCTTCGCGGGCAGGGTCCTCACTCCTCCTGTACCAGTTATGACTTGTATTGTTTAAGATTATTGTACTTGTTTTTATTATGTATACCCCTCCTCACATGTAAAGCACCATGGAATAAATGGCACTATAACAATAAATAATAATAATAAATAATAATAAAAAGTATCATGTGATCAAAAATACAACTTGCCTAATAATTCTGCACACAGTGTACGTGTACATGGAACTTAACCATATATCTCACATACAAATAAATCATAAGAGCAGTGAACAAATAATGAAAAAATAATAAGGAAATGGGAGGAAAAAGTATCATGTGATCAAAAATACAACTTGCCTAATAATTCTGCACACAGTGTACGTGTACATGGAACTTAACCATATATCTCACATACAAATAAATCATAAGAGCAGTGAACAAATAATGAAAAAATAATAAGGAAATGGGAGGAAAAAAAATTTAAAAGGTAAAAGTGAATACATTGTGAATATATAAATAGAATTCTCACCAGATATACCTAAGGTATGGAGTCCCATAACATTGGCACTCCCCCATAGACTGTACATAATAACCACATATGGATAATAAAGGCTGCACCATAAATAATATATATAACTACCTCTAAGGGAAAATACATGGTATAGAACCAATAAGCTCAAGAACCACAACATGGCCCAACTCATGGGAATATCAAAAATCCACATACTAATCCCACGCCATAATTTTCACTTTCACTGATCTTCTGATCATCCATTGGGTGGATGCAAGTCTTTAAATACAAAATTGGAGTAACAATAGTCCAATCCTAGATAAAAAGATCTATAACGATGTGATGGAATCTGAGATGGTAAAATATGCCGCAAGGAAATAGTCGACCATCTTCAAGTATTCTTTTTACAGAGCCACCAGATTTTGTCTTTTTTCAGTTGTGGGTGATCTCTGCGTGAGATAATATTGGTATTGTTTTCAAATATGCCACAAGACTATAGCCAACCATCTTTTCTTATTACTGTATAAGGCCACCAAGTATTGTCCCATTTAATTATAGGTGATATCTCCACACAAGATCATGCGAATACAGCTTCACTGTCCTCAAAGAGAAAGGATGATCAGTCAATGCATCAAGGTCATACTAAGGAGCGTAAAGAGATAGCACAAATTAGTACCGAAATTAAAACAAAAAATTAAAACCAGAATAAAAACAAACACATAAACAACAAGTTGCCAATCAATAAAAACATATGCACGGGGTCAGAGTTTAGATGAAAGGAGCAAAACTTAGATTCATTAAGTCCATCCGGTTGAAGGGTACACAAGGTCCAAATCCACTTAGCTTCCCTTGTGCCAACACAAGGCTGAGGTTTCCTCCATGGACGATGGACTGGATATTATCAATTTCCTTAATCCGAAGGCCTGATGGGTCACAGGAATGGTATTGCTTAAAGTGTCTTGGGATTGTCTTCAACTGTTCCAAGTCATCCTCCACAATGTCTCGCACGTGTTCCCGTGCCCTGACTTTCAAAGCATGAGTGGTAAGTCCTACATAGATCAGGGAACAGGGGCATGTTGCATGATATACAACTGACTGTGTGGAACAGTTGATAAAATGTGTAATAACAAATTTTTTTCCAATAGACAATGAAAATTCTTTAGTTTTTTCTATATTTGGACAGGAAACACACTTGCCACATGGTGCACATCCCCAATTACTGGCTGATTTCTTGTTTATACTTGAAAACACATGTGGTTGATTAGTTGGTGTGTAATAACTCCTAACCAGATTGTCACGGATCCCTTCTCCGTGGCGTCACTTATTCGTCACGACGTGCCTGCTCTCACACGTGACTTGGGGTTGTGCCTGCAAGGGTTAATCTATCTCCCCACTCAGTCCCAGCATTCAACCTCTGTCCTATGCTGTAATGGGGGAATAAATCACACACTGACCCAGGCCACACACCCGCTCATACGCGCTGCCACCACTCATCGAGTACACGAGTGATGAGTCCCGGACTAATAATAATACTAATAAAAATATGTCTATCACTCGTAAGGCTCACACACCTTTAGGCTATGGATTCTTTTAGAACATTCAAGGTTCAACTTGTTAAAGTTTTATACTTTAATAACAAAAAGTTCAATGCTTACAATAAGGTATAAAAATATGATAATAAAAAGACATACAACTTATGCAAAACAGTGTCAAAATAAACAGGAGAAAACTTACAGAAATTATCTAACTGGTAGTTGCTTTCTGCTCCCTGAGGGAAGGAAGAATGTAGATTGGATCACACCAGCTTCTCAGGCCGCCCTCATCATGTGAACACCATTCTCTGTCTGCAGCCTAAATTTATAACTTTGGTCTGAGGTCAGGTTTCTAGACCGGCCTCTCAGGCCAATATCATAACTGTTGCCTGTTTGATTGGGCCACGGCCGTGCCCACAATGAATATATTATTTTCTCTTGTGGAAAGGTTCTCAGGGATAGATTCCCTCAGGCCCCAATTAGCGTCTCCCCTCCAAGACCTAGAAGGTGCCAAATGTTGCTTTTCTTCTCAGCCCTGGCTAGACCCCCTGTTGAGATATGGAGACAGAATTTCTACTAGTCCCAAGGAAGTACCTATTAACACCTAGGTGCGACTTGCCTTCAGGACAGATGTTACATTATCACTAGTCACACATATAACCCTAGACATATGTCCCTACACACACATATATATATATATATATATATATATATATATATACACATATTTCACCACACATATGATCTCGCAAATTATAACATCGTTGGGATACTACTGTAGGTCTGGGCGGTAAATATTGTTTTAATGTTTTATCCGCAAAAAGGATTGGCCAGTGTTTCTGCAGTATTTCATACATTATCTGCCATTGAGAGTGTTACTGTAACACCATCCTTGAAGAGTCCGTTTTTGGTTTAGTTGATTTTGAATACATTAAGTCATGACAGTTAGCATTCCTTGCTCTATTCTAATCATATTTAACAGATCACTTACTATAATCGGGTTCTTAAAACCTCCTCTTCATCTCAGTCGCACGTACCTCGAAATCTGAATCCGCTGAACATATTCATCTGATTCTCAGGAACTGGCTGACTGGAACAGACCTTACAACATGTGTTGGATTAGATGAGGTTGCATGCAAGATTGCATTCATGGTTGTTTCCTTTTGGAAAATGTCCGTCTGTAATAGACCGGAGGGATCTTTTTTAATCATGACATCCAGAAATTCAATTTGGTTAGTGTGATATTTATATGTTAATCTTATATTAAGATCATTGTTATTCAATTCATGGAAGAACTTCTCTAAGTCTTCTGATGTCCCCGCCAGATCAGAAAAATGTCATCGATGTACTGGGTTCACAGAATGACCCGGTCCATCGGCGAGCACCGATCCATTGAGAGAAGTTCCCTCTACCACAGCCCCAGGAACAGATTAGCATAGGCCACTCCCATGGTTGTTCCCTGGAGCTGCAGGTAGAAGGAACTGTTAAAAATGAAAAAATTGTTGGTCAAAAGGAAGTCCAGAAGCAGTAAAAGAAATTATGTCTCTTCCTGGGCAAACTTTGTCATGGAAAGATAATGTTCAGCAGCCTTTAATCTATCATGATGCCAAATGCTCGTGTAGAGCGACTCCACATCACATGTGACGAGGAGCATGTTCTGATCAATGTATATGGAGTCCACGCTTTTGCAAAAAATCAGAGGTGTCCCGTAGGAAGGATGGAATCATCTCAATCAATGGTTAAAGAAATTAGTCAATGTATTTGCCAACATTTGCGCTTAATCCCCCAATCCCAGAAGTGATGGGCCTACCTGGAGGATTTCGGGTATCCTTATGGACTTTCTATAGTAGATACAGCGTTGGAACAGATGGATCATTTGTCCAAAGAAGGTTACGTATCTCATGAGTAATGATATCCTTGTTCAATGCCATTTGAAGAATCTTCCCCAGGTATTCCCTATATGAAGACATAGGAATATAGGTATGTTTCTTATAGCATGATGTTCTCTCAATTGCCGATAGGCTTCATACATCCTGCACGGCCATAACATGACATTACTTCCTTTGTCAGCAGGCTTGAATATTACGTCATCCAGTTTTTTCAGACGTTAAAGGCCCATACATTCAGGTACAGTCATATTATCATTGAAAATTTTATTGGGTATTTCCTCAAAATCTTTGGCCACCAACTGGACAAAAATCTAAATGTTGTGTCACATTCACATTAACAGTGGGGGAAACGTCTTAGATTTTTGTCTAATCAATGATGGTACTATACCTAAAGATGGCATATTGTGTTTTCCACCGAGTTCCTCCAGGATCGGCACGCCTCCTGCTCCTGCTCCTCTGGCATAGGGAAGATACACCTTGTGTCCTCGTTATGAAAATATTTTTTAAAAACTAGTGATCTTGCAAAGATGTGAAGATCTTTAACAGCCGTAAATAGATTGAACCTACTGCTTGGCGAAAATGTAAGACCTTTAGACAAAAGATCCAGTTCAACATCAGAAAAAGAGTGTTCAGATAAATTATTACCTTTGGTACGTTTTTGGATTCACGGGTCCCTCGTTTGGTATTATGCAGTTTATGGTCCTCTTTCCGTTTGTTTCTTCCAAACCGAGTCTTCATCGAATTATATGAATACTGGTAGTGGTCAGAAGATTCACTAGTGGATGACGCTGATGACATTGACGCTGATCTTATGTTCTGTACCTTAGTACTTCGTTGTCTCCTGGTTCTGTTGATAGTCCATAGTATCACGTGCAAGTTTCTTCGCCTGTGTTTTTTTTAATCTGTGCTTCCCATTCCTGAGATTTCTTAATCAAAGATGTATTGAAGGCAGTGATTACCTCTGGTGTGGCATCTCGTTTCAGAGAGGTATACAGTTCATCAGTTTCGGTTTCAATTGTAGTAATACAGTTTTTATTAAGTTCAATCAATAATTCCATAAATTGATTTGCTCCTTTACTACAAATGTCTTCCCATCTAGATATAAAGCCTTCATCGTCAACTGGGAATAAGGGGAAAATCTGGATCCGAAGACCATGTGGAATATATTTCTTTTTAACATAATTTTCAAGGAATGCCCTGTTCTACCATATTCTAGTTATTTTGTGCATTAACCGTTGTATCTTGAATTGTATCTTGAATTGTAAAGTGCTCAGATCATTCTGTTCCCCAGACCCCATGCAATTGGACTCACCTAGCACCTGGGGCTACTTGTGTCAGCCAGACGCTATCTCTGGCCTTGAAATTCATATATCTAAAGAATACTCACTTCTGTAAAAATACACTGATTGACACCGTTGTCGGAGACATGTCCAGAGTGTCAGAGCTCATGCGCCCCAGCCGGAACTTATATGGCACAGGAATACCTACACCCCCACACACAGCACATTAATCCTTCCACATATAATACAGTATGGCTGACCACCAATCAATTATATTAAGTATAATGCAAAGAGTGCATGAAATCCATCCTAATTAAATATATAGAGTACATAAGCCCTATACTGGGTATTAAGGAGGGCCGTAATAATCATAATGAGTATTAAGAGCAAGAAAGATAAAAAATGGGAATATAGAAAAGCCACCATGGTAAGTGAATATGTGCAGGGATAAAGCCAGTGATAAGAAAGTTGATATTGTGGTGCAAGATATTGTCAATAAAGATACATACGACTACTATTATAACTAAAATTAAACAGTT